>NW_023396959.1:0-84397 GCF_011125445.2 Fundulus heteroclitus
GGGTGAAAAAGGAAATCATTTGTTAAGCCAAAAATTTGATAAACTTGTAACTGTGTGACCACTGTTGTTGGTAGTTTAGTGTATCGGAGGTCATGCTGCGCTCCCAAACAGCTTCCTCTCTTTGCTTTTTGTCCAGGTTTTCACACAGGAGGAGCCCGAGCTTGTTGAAACAGCGCCTACAGGGCATCTCGACTGCCTGAGCCTGCACTGACGGCACACCAATCCATCAAAACATTACGACCAGGTTATGTCCTCAACCCAGAACTATGCAATGCCATGTGACGTTCTGGCTCTGCACATTCACAATTATGTTCCTTTGACATTTTTCTTCAGCAAAAACTCTTCTTTTTCTCCCCCCACGCCAGACGATGACTGCCTTACATACAGAAGAAGCCGGATTACCCAGAATAGAAATCTGAATGAGCCGATGGCATCTTTGGGAACAAGCCAATTCCCCAATGATCCCAATGCCTCTGTGTGTTTAACCACAATATTGAAAGCAGGGGAATTTGGACTCGTTTTGTTCTTGTTATGCTTTTTAATCATACTCTCCTTAAATTATTTGATGTCAAACTAATAACTGAGACTTGTTGAAAAGTGTGCTAAAGGAGCAGGTCAAAAGTAGCATTGGCATCTAGAGGCAAAAATGTAGATTGAAACAAAAAAAACTTTCCCTATTTTCCACTTTTAAAAGGAAAGGCATGGTCTCCGCGCAGAAGAGACATTAGTAAGAGTTACTTTTTTGTTGTTGAAGCTTGAACAATTAGTTTCCTGTGGAATTAGTCAAACCCCTTAAAAAAAGTTTATCCTTCATTATATTTAAAGCAGATTTTTTTCACTTGTCCCATAATTTTATTACAAATTTACAGTTTTGCTCATTTCATTTGGCTAATAATCCATTCATCTGACTCAATGGATATAATTTCTAGATTTTAGTTGTAAATAATGTCACTTCAGTATAAACCTGAAATTTCTTTAATGTTACTTTGTGATCATATTTAGACAAGCTTTTCCCAATTTTTCAAAGACCACAATCTAGAAAGCTAAATGTTGATATTGTATTGCTTCCAAATTTGTCAAAAATTATTTTAAAGACACACAATTTTACTTCTTGATTTTGAATGATTTCTTTGGGAAAATTAAGTGTCATTAGCATTAGAAAATAATAGTAGTGGAATAGCACTCAGAATAAAGCTGTAAGCTAATAGGGTCGTCCTGCATCATGTCAGGGCGCAGTATCTTACCGACAGTGCTGTGAACAAACATTTGCCGCCTCACAGATTTCTTCTAGTTTTACTGATCGGTCACGCAAAGGGTTTGGACCAAAAGAAAACATTTTAATGTCAGATAAACTTCAGCAAGTAAAAAAATAATAAATAAATAAAAATCCGTTTTTAAGTGGTTTCCTTTTCTAAACTAACCTGCCCCCAACTAGTATGGGAGAGGATCACTAAAAACTGGTTCTTTAAAAAATTCTAGATTTTCTATAGTACATTTTTATAATAAATAAGTTAATAAGTTATCCTTTCTTCTTAAAGTCATATAACATGAGTTTTATTTAGCTGGACTGAGGGCTAAAAGGGTCCATCACCCATGTGATAAATCAACACAGAGTGAACGTGAAGTTCCAGATTTTTACTTGTGAATCAATTTTTAAATCACATATCCGTTTCCTTCTACTTTGCAATTATGTTGTACTTATTGTTGCTCTAACATAAATGTATGCAACCTTTAGGGCCAAAGAACCATTTTTGCCTCCTTTCACGCTAAATTAAACTTATTAAGAGCCACAAATGTTACATGACTTTTTAAAAAAAAAAAAAAAAAAATCTAATCCAGAATAATTCAATGTTATTTCTATCATCAGGTTTTAAAATAAAGACAAACAAAACGTTTGGAAAAAGAGGATGGATCCACTTTTTTCTATGGGATGTGGATATTTGTGAAAATTATGCAAGAATAAAACAGTTTAACAGAAATGTAGATCTAAAAGACATTAAAAGTACTTTTACTATCATTCTATTGTAGAATTTCAATGCAATTATTTAATGAAAAGAATTACAAACTGCTTAAACCCTACATTTGTTATTATATCTATATTTAAACACATTAGTTGATTCTTTATTTTAACCAAAGTTGAAATAAGTTTGCCATTACGGAAAGTCCAAAGAGCCACAGGTTGCAGACCCTAGTCTAGCACAATAAATCCCAACTGAATACACGGACATTTGTGGTTAAAATATGACAAAATGGGGACAAATTTAAGCATGTCAATCCGTTTGCACTGCAAAAACCTCCTTTCCCTAAATAAATTGTTAATATCTGGTGAAACACCCCGTGTTTGTTATATAATACATTAAATTATAAGGTTTACAACTTTTGCACATGCTCCTGACTTTAACCTTAATAGAACATGATCTCACACCCAAGATTGTGTTTTCTGTATAAACATAAGTGCAGCACCTCTATTAGTCAGGCAGTGAGCTGAGTGGAATGTGGCAGTGTTGTAGAATGTTACATGGAGGATGATGATGATGACCCCCCCACCCTCCGCCCCACCCCACACATACACATGCAAGCAGAGGCAAGTCTGCTGAGAGCAGGTCACTGGAGCTCAGCAGCACTGCTCAATGGACTGGAAAATTGCTGAAGAGGCGAAGTGTGACTATAAAGCTGCTACTTTATGTGCATAATGCACAAATGGCCACATAAAGATCCGCAAAAGTCATTTTTGTAGATAAACATGACAGCTTGCAGAGATGTGGTCTAGTAAATAGTGTTCAGCAAAGTCCAAAACAATGATTAAAACCCGATAAAAACCCAAACAGGAAAATCTCAAACTAATTAAACATGAACATTTCAGAAAGAGTTTTCTGTATGCACGTGCTCGGCTTACGGGCTTCTAGAAGCTCAGTACAGATCCGCTTCCACCTTTAAGTCCATTTGGGTTTATTCAAACAACTCTGCTGCTCCCTGTCGGAGCGCAGCAATTCCCGACCTTTAGATTTAAAGAGACGACACCAAAACGAGCTGCTCTCAGACCCGCCTCAGAACAGGGGTAAAATGGAGAATGTGGGGGGAAATTAACAACTAATCCAGACCAATGCAATGCAGTTCCACTTTATATAGGCTACCGCTGAATTATTTCAATGTGAAGAGGAAGAACTGAAAAGCATGATTTGTCCCCTTTAAATTTGACACGCTGATCAGCTCAGTGGCAAAGAAGAGCTTTGTCCAGCTGAGACTCCCGAGAAAAGTAGTCATGCATTCTACTAAAGGGAACGACAGACTCGCGCTGTTATTACATAGCGCTTCAGTTACTGTAAGATTCTGTTGGTCTTGATAAATCTTCTATTCAGAAGCTGCAGCCTCTCTGCGCTGGCTTCCTGTTAACTTCAGGATCCAGTTGAAGATCGTACTGCTCGTTGTCAAGAGACATACAGCATCACACCGTAATATCCGTCTGGACTTACGCTCCTCTTTAAAGTTTCCAACTGTTAACAGATTTGCCCAGATTGTGGCTAAAACGTGGAAGTGATCAAACTTTTTCAGTGGCCGCATCAAACTGTGGAACAACCTGCTTTTGCACACTGGAGCTGCACAGACCGCTGATCATTTTAGGGCTACATTGAAAATCCACTTTTAAAAACATGCCACAGAAATAAACATCTTTCATTGAACCGTAAATGCACGGAAGGATTTCAACGCTGGGACACCTGGCAGTTTTCACAACCCGCCACATAACCCTTGTCCTCATAATCCGCCTCTGCCTCTCCCTCCTCTGCTATATTTGGCCTCTTTTGACTTCTCTGCCCCATTGTGTTTGCCCTCTGAAATCTTCCTCTTTGCGCTGATTTAATATGCACGGCAAAGCACGAGGGCAAAGGGACAAAGAGGAAGTGTTTGCCGGATCCCGTAGATCTACTAAAAGAGTTTGGATGTATAAGCCAAACACTTACCCTGACAGAGGGTCACTTCCCTTGAACTTTACACATTTCTCAAATTATAACTACTAACTTCAGAATATTTTATTGGGATTTTGTGTGACGGATCGGTTAAAATTGGTGCATTTTAGTTTGGGGGAAAGAAAAACGAGTCATGAAATCTGTGAAACTGTGGAAGGCGTTAGGGTTGGGCCTCTCTGGGTCAGTAAACTGGAAAATTCAATTTCTCTGCAGTCACATCCATGTCATCTGCAGCGTATGTCAGCGTTGTTCACCTAAATGGTCAACACTTTGCCCAACACGTATTGAGATCCTCTCAAAACAAAAAGCTCAGCTTCTGTCTCGGCTATCCAGAAATTCTTTGTGTGTTTGTTGTGTGCCCTGGATTGAATGGTACTTGATGAAATTTACTAAGCTTTTCCTCTATTTCTTACCATTTAGTACTTCTTTGAGCAGCATTTGTCAGTTAAGCTTTATTTTATTCAATCACTGTAAAAATCATACACACAACAATGCACACACTCCCATATAAATGCATTTTTAATGAAAAGGAGCAGAGAGAAGATCAATCTAATATCCGACCTTCAATTTGTTTTACAACAACTCTACATAAACTGTTACGTAATCTTTTTTAACAGTATTTACATCCATCTTTTTTCAGTTATTTACATTTGCTGTCATTACAAGTATTCAAAAACATTAAAAACATAATACCATCATACACATTTTCTTATAATTTCTGTGAACTCTCACCAATGATAACTCCTACAAATTGTTTTTCACCATCCACCTATTTTTATAGTTATATTAATGTCAGTTTATCGTTAAAAATTCTAAAAGTGTTTTTTTTTTACATTGAGAGCTAATGTGTTTTGATCAAACCAATCTTTTATTTTTTAAAGCTCTTACTGCTTCCATTACTTTGTGAATATTTTTTGAATAAAATAACGTATCATCTGCCTATAGAACACTTTGTAAAACATCCAATTGTTTAGTGTGTGTTTGTTGTGTGCCCTGGATTGAACGGTACTCTATGTTCCTTAGTGGTAAAGATGTTTTTTGCTCTAATTAGGTGATTTATGAGTCTATGGCTGCATTTTATTAGATTGATTATATATCTCTGGATATCAGTTGGATACGTTTGTGCTGTAGTAATAAATTTGCTGTCAATTGGAACCGTGTAAAGAAAAAAAATTGTTTGAAGACTGTCACACATAAGCCAAAAACTCTTGTCAAGAGCCAAAGATCTGATGAGACACATTCGAACACCCACGTCTTCTCTCTTTGACACAGTCAGACACACAGCAAACATCTATCCCGCAAACATCAGCTCAGCTGCATGCCTCAGGTGTTTCAAGTCCCAGGTGAGGTCAGCCCCACCTGGAGGGGGTCCTTTTCTTCCAATAAGAGGCGTTTGTCTGAACACGTCTACTACCTGCAGACATTTCCCATTTGACACGCAGCCTGAGGGTAGCCGGCCAATCAGATAAAGCAGCAGGGGTGGAAAAAAAGATACCAGATTAGTGTGAAAAGCTGCCTTCCCAATATGCAGAAGTTTTGTTTTTTTAACAAAGCTGTCCTTTTTAGAAAGTTTTAGGCTTATCCATTTAAATGGCTCAATTTTGAATGTTGTGAAGAATCATTTGTCTCCATACATTTTCCTCCTATATTCTATATTGTCACTGAAATGTGTCAGAATATCCAGCCAATCTTCTCTGACAACGATAACCACGGTAGATAGAAATAGCAGCTTTGCAAAAATAATTTCCTTTATGATGAAATCATAAAAAAACAACTTCTATCCAAACTGGCCCCACATGAAAAAGTAGTCAATCTTCTTGTTAAATGGTGAAATGCGCCAATTAACTACAAAAGCTGAGTTCAGTCTCACTTGAAACACTCAGGCCAGATTGTTGCCTGGAATCAAGAAAGCACTCAAACAGAACCTGTCTGACAAAAGCCCAAATAACCTAGATGAAAAACAAACCCAACGAATGTTTCTGTCAACTTATTTAATCAGATCTCCATTGTTATTATTTCTGTGTACATTTACTTTACCTCATTAAATGGGGTTTTATTCTGAAGGCAAAACCTTATTTTACCCACGCAATACAGAGCTGGTAGGAGTAAAATTAAAAGTAAAAATAAAACTATCCGCACTTTTACTACATTTACCACAATACCTCCGTTAATAGATTTTACCACAATTAAAACTTATAATTGATGAATCTGCAATAATCATAACACAAAGTGTTAATGTCTCAACACCAATACTAATTCTAACTAACACATTTTGACTTGTGGTTTTATGATTGCCTGGGAGGTTTTATTTTGTCTTGGTTTGACAACAGGACATGTTTTTGCAGCTGGTCTGGACCGGTGCGTCATATAGACAATAGCTGCGGCAACCAGATTTGAGGAATCAGAGTTTTTGTTTTTTAAATCAATCTTTGCTTTTTACATCGTGCACAATACTCTGAAGCCATTTACTTGGCACAAGTAAAACAGATTTATAAATTATGTTTTAGGCTGCATCAATTTACGGCATCACTTGCTTTGAGTCATATTTCACCTTTCCAGCTTTAAACAAACTCACTTTAAAATTCACTGAAACATCTGAGTAAATTCTTATGAAATCTGTGCCTGCCGCCACGCAGGGGTGTGACGGTAATGCTTTTAATTCACTACAAAAACAGCCATTTTTTAGTAAATTTTTGCTTTTTATGTTTAAATGTATTTTACTTTGTCAGTTGATTCAGCTGGTAACATCACATTTAACCTTGGAGCCATTGCTGGGGTACCAAACCTGTAGAGGAAAGAAGCTCCAATTGCATCAGTTCTCCTTAAATAGCAGAACCACTGAAATGAGTCATGCCACAATGTCTGACTGTAAAAGGAAGATTTAGTGATTATTTACTAAGTCTTTCCTCTATTTCTTATCATTTAGTACTTTTTTGAGCAGCGTTTGTCAGTTAAGCTTTATTTATTTTAGTCAATGACTTTAAAAATCATACACACAACAATGCACATACTCCCAAATCAAAGTATTTTGAATGAAAAGGAGCAGAGAGAAGATCAATCTTATGATATCTGCCCCTCAAATACAACAACTCTAAATAAGCTCTGTTACGTAATATTTTTTTACAGTATTGACATCCATCTTTTCTCAGTTATTTATATTTGCTGTAATTACATTTTACAGTATTCAAAAACATTCAAAACATAATATCATCATACATATTTTTCTCAATTTCTATGAACTCTCACCAATAACTCCTACAAATTTTGTTTTTCACTGTTGGTATTTCCATCCCACCTATTTCTAAATGTCTGTTTATCATTAAATATTATATAATTGTTTTTTATATTGAGAGCTAATGTGTTTTGATCAAAGCAATCTTTTTTTTTTAAAGCTCTTTATTCACTGCTTCCATCACTTCGTACATATTATTTTCTTAATGTTTCATCTGCAAATAGAATACATTGTAAAATATCTAATGCTTTGGTAAAATCATTCATGAATAATATGATTAATATTGGTCCAAGTATTGAGCCTTGCAGAACCCCACATTTTGTCACAGGTCTGAGTCTGTATCATTTATCTGCACATATTGTTGTCTGTTCTCTAAGTAACTTGTAATCCATTTATAAGCAATCCCTCTAATTCCATTTTTGTGTCTCATAGTAACAGTGATTTTTTTTTACATCAAATGCCTTTTGTAAATCTATAAAAAAAATACTTACAAAATAATTTGTATTGTTGATTTCGGTTAATCCCATTATTGCCAGTGCAGTTGAATGATTTGTCTGGAAACCATACTATTGTTTAAGTCTTTGATTTTAGTTGGCATTTCTCCTTTTGTTGGAACAGTGGCCCGATGAGCCACTATTTAAAGTTTCCCTCATGAATAAATTAACAATACCTTGTTGAAAATGTTTGGTCTCTCTTGGGCTTTATTGTGTGATCCCTGACAGTTTCCACTTAATCAAATTTCCTTGCATTTGACGAGTGCATGAAACATTAACTATGAAAAACGAAGAGGTCCTCCTACAAAAAGTACCGACATGAGAAATGAAATTCAAAGGAAGGAGTAAAGCTAAATGTTAGTGATAACTGCATTACTGATGGGAAAGCACAAAAATATCAGTTTACAGCTTTCTTGTCACTGCGCTCAGCAGACAGCCTTTGAAACATTTACATTTTCCAATAGGATGATGACATTTAGGGACATTATTTAATTTACTTGCATTTCTTACAGCTGTAATCAAATGATGACTAATTTCCTGTCACTTTAGAGGTTGAAAGATTAGAACTGAAGCACAAAAACAAGCTGAATATTTAGACATCTCATCATCGTGAAGTATTGACGTTGTCAGTACGAGCTTGCGAATAAAAGCTCAGTTTGTTCTGAATAGTAGCTCTGTTTTTTGTTAAATTACATTCTTTTATTCAGAAAGTAAAGTAGATCTCCAGTTATGTTAAAATTTCATCAAAAATGCATGCATTGTGCTAAGAGGAAGCCATTTTTAATGACTTCAGCTGTCCTAGGCTTACAGGAACTTACTAAAGTACTAAACTGCTAAAACAAAAATCCTTAACATGACTACACCTTGCAGAAAAGAAAATAAATCTTATTTTTGACAGGCTCCAATATACATAATGAATTTAAGCTGTTCCATTCAGTCAAAAATTTAAATATTTACAAGAAACCAGGCACATCCAACCAAAATAAACTATTATTATATTATATTATTATTATTATTATTATTATTCATTGTGCAGAGATGCATGTGGGGACCAGCGGCTTCTGCGCTGATACAAGACTGGCTTAAATGTGCTGACCAACAACAAACATTTTAACACTATAAATGTGCCTCTGCTATGAGTGTGCATGTATTGTGTGGTCAGCCAGCAGCTGCCTTAGCAAGTAAAAGCCTTGACAGGAATACTATCACTATAACGTCGAGCCTTGTTCTGGAGAAACACCAACCTTAGTACTCAGTTGCTCTCTTCTCATCTACTTCCTTCAGACCAGAAAAAAAAAAAACAAGTGAAGGGAAAGGCATACTGACAACAGCTTTTGATTATATTCATATTGTAGTATCTTGGAATCACACCACAGGTCTTGAATATTTAGAAAAGACTTCCTTAAAGGGCTTGTTGATGCTCAGCAATGGGTCTGTGGATGGAGCTAAACATGAAGGTGACGCCCAAGAGTTCTTCCAACCTCCAGGTCCCGGAGCTCATCGGCCAAGATAAATCATCAAAATACCAGCAGAAACACCAAAAAAAGCAATTATAAAAAAGAGTTTGATTGCTGTGACCCCGAAAGAATTTTTTATCTGATTATTAAAAAAAAGCTATAAATAGTTAACATACTATTTTTAGAATAAAAGCCAAATAAAAACCTCTACCCCTCGTACCTGGTCTTTTATTTTGAGAGGTGTCTGGGTAATATCCAATCAGAATCAAACTGGTTGAAGGAAAATAACTTTAAATAAATATGCCAGGTGTTAGAATGAGTTCAGGTCCAACGGTGTCTGATGTTTCATATCTTATACTTCAACATGTGCAGGTGTCAGGCCTTCTCTGACTGATTTTAGACTTCTGAGACTTAAAAGTACTGCTGCTGGGTCTGAGCTACTCTTTCTGATACTACGTTAACCCGCTGAAGACCTGAAAGAATCGCAGCAGCTCTGCTGCCTACAGCCACAGTTTTTCACTCATCAGTTTAATTTTCAAGAGTGGCATATTAACATGGGTTCCCACGTGAGCATTAATGCCTTTGATCTGTCTGTGTTCCTCTGTAGGTACTTGGACAAAATGGTCTAAGTGCTCATTCACTAAATGGATTAATATGGATGTGGGGAATCCAGTCTTAAACACAATTTTCTTTTCATTTATTTTTATTTTCCATACAAATCCGTCTTATTTCGGCGCGCTCTATTCACATCGCTTAAACCTGAATCGACAGGGTCTCTATCATTGCACCATGCAGAATGAATTGGGCGGATCAGAGAACATGCATCTCTTATTAATTGTCGCAAACTTCCTCCTGATTCCATCGGCACGGCTTTATCTGAACACGATTTATTAGGACCGATGCAAATATTCCAGATGCTTTACTAAGTCTAAATCGGTCTAATTTCTCTAAATGCAATATGGCTGCTGCTCCATATACAAAGCGTCTATAATTAATTGCTGAACTCATTAAGGCTTTATAGATATTAAAACCTTTTTAGATTGTTCCCCAGGTATATCCTTTCATAGTCTCTATCAAATTAATTACATTTTTGCACTCTGTTCAGATCTTTCCTGTCTTCTCTGCCAGCCTTATCCCAGGGTACTTACAGCCTTTACCTCTGTTCATATTCTATCAGTTTTAAGAGGTTGCTCCTTTTATTTTTTTGCTCTTGTAGCAACCTTGTAGGAGTATTTTGAGGTTGATTATTTAAATCCCCAATCATAGGAACACTGTTCTACTTTGCAAACAGCCTCCTCGAGTCTTATTGCATTTGCAGCGTTTCCTTACCCCTTGTCATAAAAACAGCAGGAGAAGACCCCACCAGCTGCTACTCCTGTCAGCCAGGAACAGGAAACTGAGGCTACATTTAAGACGAGCTCGATACAATTGTAAAACGTTGCCCGGTCCAGCTAATCTCCACTTCATTCGGATAATGCCATCAGAACTGGACATGGCCAACATATAAGCATGGATCTCTCCTGGCTTGTATTGTTCAGCTCAGGCAGGGGGTTGGCAATGTGGAGGGGGCATAGTTTAGATGTCACACCCTAGCCTAGTATTTCTGCTGATCTGGTCCACCCTCTATGGCCACACTGTGATGGCTACCTCCATCAGATCTTCTCAGACTAGTTTCTCGAACATGATGCTGAGTTATTCTGTCAATAAGGGCCAAAGTCTGAAGACCTCAATAGGTTAAAAGCTAGAAGAGGGTCTAACCTGGCACTAAAAAAAGTCAGACAAAATATTCTGATCGGTGCATCTGGCCTGAAGTGCTTCATCATATAAAGCACTTCAGGCCATATTGAAAATTCTTCAGGTCTGGATGTGGCCCTCACAGCTGCACATTACAATCTCTGGTGTACACAGAAGAAGCAAATAAAAACTAATTGATTTAATTTATTTCCCAGTGCGAAAAAAAAAGAGCAAAATATACAATCTTCTACAGCATTAAGAGAAATGAAGGAAATGAATATAAACCAAGTTGTTATCTGCCTTGTGAACCATCTGCCCACTCAGTAAATCTGTATATTGCAGAATTAAGCGCTCCTAAGTCTGCACTTTGTATTGATTATCACAATTATGCACTATTGCTGTTCTATTATCTGCGCCGACTGCCTTTAATTACGCTGGAGGACAAGAGGAAGAGTGAAGCCGGAGAGGGGAGGCAGATGCTTCAAGGGGAGAACGAGGCGCCGCACGGAGCGACAGATGAAGTGAGACGCTGCACCCAACTAATTAAAACAGAAACTTTTTGTTTCAGCGCTCTGACAGGGAATGAAAGTGGTGGGGAATTAATCTGCCTGCAGGGAGCGCCGGCTTTACACACAAACACACTCAATGGGCCGTGGACTTTACAGGGAAAAAAGGACCGCAGAGGGCGGTTGCCATGGTTACCAGCTGGGGCAGCAACCATCGTGCCACGGAGTTAAAACGGAGGGGTGCGTTTCATTGCAGCACCACCCTGACCGAGCCCAGTCCTAACGACTTTGGGCGCGAGAATGCAGAGTGAAAGGGTCAGCCGGATTGATGCCGAGGGTCCCACTTGGAGAAAATTAAATCATCATCTAGCTCTTAAACAAGAAGTGGAAAACAATACGGTTAAAAGGAAGTCAACCGCAGGTGCCCAAGTTCAGTCCCTTGATTTAGATGAAAGGCTCGTCTCCAGGCCTCTGAATGGCACGATGAAGGCCAGAGAAACATACAAAAGCATGTGTTCGTCCTTCTAGCTGTGGCACTTCCATGGCAACCGGTGTAAACAACCCAGCATCTAGGCCTGAAACGTGCTTCTAAAGACATTTGCAAAAGATTGTGTCGCTCCCTGGGGTTCAGCGAATTCCAGCGTGATACACTAAGTCCAGTCATCACATTTCCTCGCTATTAATTATTCCCCAGCCAGCTGTTAGTGGGATTATTACAAAAGGGAAATCCATTAGGAACGACCGCATCTCAGCCACAAAGCGGTAGGCCACGTAAAATCATAGCAGGTCGTTGGATTCTGAGGAACATGGTGCTCAGAGTCCTGACCTCAGCATGATGGAGTATTTTTGGAAACGAAATAAAGTGGGGACTGTAAGCCAAGATGTTTTGTTTAACATGAAAATGAGTATTAAAGTGCAATAAAGTTGTCTAACTTTTAAAAAATAAAATAAAGAGGAAACCAAGTGGATTAGAACCCCATGTGAGAAAAACATACAAGTTCCTATTTTACCTCATTAGCATGAGAATCAATTATACAAATAAAAGTAAAAGAGACACCGATTTCTCTAGTTTAAAACATGTATGGGTGACAAAACAAAGTTTATGTATAGTGACAATTCCTATTAAAATATAAAACCTCACCACATTTTGAGAAATTTACCAAAAAGAAAAAAGAGAAAAGTGCAAAAATAACATTGAAATCCCAAAAAATGTCCAAGTACCCGATGTGGAATAACTTTACCTGTAATATCCATCCCATCGTGAATCTTCTCACACCCACCATGATCCTGGGAAATGGACAATATTAAAAGACTTAGGAATGCATTTTATCACAACAAAAAAGTGAAAAAAAAAAAACTTGAGTTTCATTCAACCAGTAATTGTAAATCAGTGTGCAATCCATTAACAGTTGCCATTATAATAACCTCAGCTAGTTTATTCCACTGTGGAGCGGGAGAGCAGTAATTATCTGTGTTTATATTGCATCGTAGAAACATGTACTCTGAATGAAGAAATGAGAAAAGCTGTGAAAAAAACACCAAAATAAATAAAACCTGGAGAACATTTATTTAGTCTCTGTGTGAAAGATGCATGGAGTATTTTTAAAGCTGTGCCTTTAACATGATATTTTGCTTTCACAGACTATTATGAAGTCCAGTTCCAGCCTTCCCTTCGTTTCCTGTCTGGTCAGGAGCTATTTTAAACGAGAGCCCCCCCCCCCCAACAACAAATTGGTTCTGCTGTCTGAATAAGAAAGCAGTCCAAGGATTTTGTCGAAATAGGCAGAGAATGGAAAAGTTAAAAAACAAAAACAACTATGAAGCAGGAGAGGTATGCTCATTACTGACAACTCTGATTATTGGCTCCATTATAAAAAAATAAATACAGTTTAAGGAAAACAAGAGGTTTTATCTTAAATACAGAGTTAAAGTTAAAAAGTGACACGTTTTTGGAGTGTGCATTTCTTGATAAGAAATAAAGCTCTAGGTTTTGTCGAGATATTTCTATCCCACTGATTCTCTCCGAAGATAACTTTTCATGACCCGAGCGCGGCCCCGGAGCTAAAATTGAAATCTGCTGTGTTAGTCAAACTGATGTACTGCTGCTTCCAATTACTTCCTACCAGCCAATTCTGCTTCTCGTTACAAATCCTTCTGGAATGGAAATGTAGATTAATTCTCCTTTGCCTTCATTTCTCGAGTGTCATGAAACATATTCATAAGTCGGGAGTTCTTCAGCTTTGAGAAAAATTGATACCGTGCGTGCGCATATCTGGGCCACAGTGGCTCGAACCCAGAACCAAGCCCGCTTCTGGCAGAAAAATGCGATCTCCTTTTCTATCTGGCCAAATACGTTAGTTTTGATGATTTATGCCAAGAAGAAGAGCTTATGTGTTTATTTTTTTTCTCCCCTGTGAAGATGAATGGAGCCGCAGATAGAGAAGTGCATGGATAAGGCAGTGTTTTGCGTAGAAAAAAAAAATATGACTCACAAAACCAGTAGCTGTAGATAAAAAAACATGCTTTCACTATAATCATATACAACATGTCAGAATTTGAGTAATCAAGACTCGGATCTTTTTTTTTTTTTTTTTTTATTCCACTCTCTGAACAGACTCGCATGCATACCTGCCTAATGCAATGCTAATTCACAGGAAGACAACATGTTAGCCCATGACGAGCTGCAGGGACACAGACTGCTGCGTAAGTAGGTTAGACCCCAGGAGCCCCGCAGACACAGTCTGCCTAAGAACTTTTAAAGAATTATGACAGTGTTGCAACATCTGCTGCCTCAGAGGAAGACAGACAGTGATGAATGGCCAGGTGTGCTGGCTGCGTGCGCGCGCGCACACCGAGCCGTACGCACGCGCCGCACAGGAAACAAAGACCCCATATAGAGCGAGCGTGTGTGCAACTAAATCCACATGTACCTACAGACAGGTTGGCGGAGGGACGCTTTAATAAGCAATGCGTACGTCTGTGGCAGGTGACAGTTTCTTGTTTGCTAAGAATCACTAATTAACAGTAGATGTGAGCACGCATGGCATGTGTGCCGCATGAGAACTGTCAAAAAAAAAAAAAAAAAAAAAAAAAAAAAAACACAGCGACGTGTTTGTGATGACGCCCCCAACCACGTCCGTCTGAATGCATGTCCAGATGAATAAATAATCCCCCCCGCCGCCTTCCCCCGTCCTGGAACAGATAAAGATTAATGGCGTATTTATCGTCCAATGACAAGAGCTTTATGCTGCATATTCAAGATCAGTATCTTGACTGCAGCTATAAAGCCCAGCTGATGGGATTGTTGAGCTGCAGGAAATACAATGGCCCTTCACCGTCAGGAAAATAATTGCAACGCTACAGGAACCTGACACGCACCATATACTGTTCTATATCTTCAGTCGAGAGTTTGCACATTCTAATATTATGGACATAAGCCCTCCAGGACGCAGCCGTACGCTGTAGAGAGAGACGGCCTTTTCTTTACCGTCTGGCATTAAATCAGACACGATTTTCCACGTTGTGGGTCAGTTAGGATGACAAAAGTTAGTTAGATTTGCTTTATGCCAGCAAAATAAGTATTGTTTTTAAATTACTTGCTCCAGTTTTAGCTTAAATATTTATCCCAACTTGAGTTTAAAGCTTTTTGGGGTATCTTTCCATGAGCTTGTCACAACTTTGCTGGAGTTTTGGCCCATTCCTCCTGGCAGAACTGCTGAAACCAAGGCCCGATTTGCAGTGGACAAACGCCTTCGGTTCTGTCCACTCATTTTTTTAGGGGAGTGAAATCGGGGTCTTCAGCCAGATATTAAGGTTGTTATTGTTAGCCCACTTTGTGATTAATTTGGCGGCATGCTAAGGGTCATCATGTCCATGTGGGAGACCCGTGTGCATCCGAGCTTCAGTTTCCTGGTTGATGTCCCGTCGTCATGAGCCAGCGAAAGCAGAATAAAGTGGATATCTGCTTAATACGTTAAAATGAACTGCTTTTTGTAGGAAAATGAAATAGTAGCTAATGGGGCTGGGTTTGACAGGAAAGACAAAACGATGGTATGGCCAGCTCACCTGCTCATCCCCTCCACTTGGCCCTCCTGACATCAGCTTCTCGTCTGGCTGTCCCAGCAGCTCCATCCAGCTGCAGTTCCCTTCCCTGGTTTGCGCCACACAGGTGAAGCTCATCAACCAAATCAAGCTGCGGGCAGCTTTCCACAAATGGTTTCTCTGCCAAAACGTGTCCAAAATGTACAAGAGCTTGCAATTACTCTTGACATGGTGCTTCAGTATTTTCACTTAACAATTTTCCCCCTTATCGTGCGACATATTTTGTGATATGCACATCATGCTGCCGCCGTGGATTGAGTCCGCAGGCGTGCGAGCTTCCCTTTTATTCCTCCAAAAGTAAAGCTGTTTGTTACGGTCACACATTTTATTGTAGGTTCAGCACACCAAAGGGAATGTCTCCAACAATTAACACATTAGCCCCTTTAGTGCTTTGGAACACTGTAATCAAGCTTTAATGTTGCTTTTGGAATGATGGCTTCTTCCTCTCTGAGTGGATGTTTAGACCATGTTGGCACGGGTCTTGTTTGATTGCAAGTCAAACAAGAGGCCTTTTGATTCTCTTCGATTTTGATACACACGCTTTGCACCTTTTTTTCTCTCTAGGACACATCACCAAACAATATTTTGCTGGTTTTTATGCTTGTATGTAATTATTTAAAATTATGCAGCACGTTCAGGCATCTCAACGATGAGCCAGAATTGCGGAGGTCCATGTTTCTCTTGCTCTTACCTGATTTCTTTTGAGTTTTCAATGATGAACCAAACGGTGTCTTAAAGGAGAAGAATTAACCTGCCAGAAATTTACAGACCCACACCAACATCATTTGGGTTTTTGCAAATTGTTAAAATGCACAGGGATTTTAGTGTATGTAAACTTCTTAGGAGCTGGAATGAATTGTCTAAAAATCATTATCGTAGTATTTATCAAATCAAAACAAAAATGGTGATCCTAAATGAGAAAATAACATGTTTGTGTCCCTTATGGTGTATGTAAATACAGTATGCGGTTTCAACTATGTTTTCCATTTAACCTTAGGTGTATTATACCAGTTATTAGCTACAAAATGACATGCCCATCTTGCGAATATTTAAGATGCTGCCACAAAAACCAGAAAGGTCATGTTTTTGCAATGAAATCAAACCTTACGAGCTCATCTAGGATGCATCAAATGCGTCGTTGATAGTGAAACAAACAGGCAAGAATGTTTCTGTGGTTTCCCAATGCTAATTGCTGTAACAAAGACCAAGGTAAGTATGTTTTGAAAGGTCTGAAATGTTAAATCAAGAAGCACACCATTTGAAAACCAAATAAATTTAATAGATACTGCAAAACAGGAACTCTAAATAATGTGTGTGGCTCTTTAATTTCCCGAGGAACACACTTATCAAGCTGTATTAAAAAGAAAGCAGAAAAAGTCAAACTGAGATTTATAAAATAGACAAAAGAAATGATGGGACAGAAGTGGAGATGCATCGGTGAGAAGCTGGTGTCTTATTTCAGTTAGATGTTAAGCTCTGACCTTAGCAATTAGGATGGCTTAATGATTACTGAAGCAGAAGTTACATCTGTACCTTAACGCCAAATCCAGTACGGCAGCGGTTAAAAGCTCAGAATGATAAACAAGAGCAGCTTTAAATTATTCCCTTCAGCCTTCCTGTTATCAGCAGAATGCCTTGCTCTCTCATAGTCTAAACAAACTGCAGTTGTGTCTTGAGACGTCATAAAAATATGCATCACTGGGCAGAAATACATGGGAAAGTAGAAAAATAAAACTATTTACAGAATAAAACCTGAAGTGCCGTTAACTAGGAAAATGAACAAGGAGACAAGAGAAGACACTGAGTAAAAAAACAAAAACAAAGGCGTGAAACTGAAATCCAAGCCCTATTCTCACCGATCATGAGAACAGCATATCTTTTTTTTTTTTTAACTGTTTCACTTTTACAAAAGAGAATATTTCCAACATGTTCTGCTTTGTTTACAGTCCAGTAACTGAACCCATTATGAAAATGCTTCCTTCACATTTGCTCTTTTGTTCTTCTCGACTGGCGACGTTGGTTCAGCTCTCGGTGACTGAGGTGACCTGCAGACGTCCCGGGTTTTATGTCCAGTCAGAATTGGAGGCAGGACAGACTCTGCCTTAAACCCTAGATTTCTATCTGAAAAAAGAAAAACAAGAGCCAGCAGCAGCAGGGTGATCAGTTTGTGCAGGTAGAGTTTCAAATTCTTGTACTGCTGCCTGGCCAAATGAGATACTTTTTTATTATTGGGTAGAGATCTAGAGAAAAAAAACATTGTTATGGTTCACGTTTGGCTAAAAGCAGTGGTAACATAAACTCAAAGCACAACAATTACAAGAATAGTAACAGCATCATCTCTACGTTAATTTATCAATTTACCCTCTCTGGTTTCCTGTATTTTCTGAAATTAAAATATCGTTTTTTATTTACACACATGCAAATGTCCTAGCATAAAACGCCACCCTGACCTTCGAGCATTCCTGACGATTGTACCAGTATGGAGCCATCTCGAGGTTTAACCAGGCCACCGGCTGGGCTGGGAACAGACAGAAATGAGCTGAGACGGGACTCATCAGAGCTGCATGTAAAAGGAGAAAAAGCAGAGGTGAAAGGCCAGATTACAGGAACAAGGACGGTGATTATAAGCAATGAGACATTTACTGAGCAAACCAACTGTATGGTTGTTAAACGGGACCATGCTGAGTACAAAGAGGGATCAAAAACAGGAGTGGTGTTGCTTTTACTCTACAACACCAAGCTGTTTGTTGTTCTGCAATCCATTAATGTCTGTTACAATATGTGAGAAAGGTACACGAATAAAGACCTATCAGAGTAGTGCCAACAGCTAAAAAGGATGCTTCACTGAAATACTGACAGAGGGAATAATCCAATACAGGACACAGTGCTTTGCAAAAGTATTCATATCTCTTGAACTGTTTTTAATAGTTTAAGTTACAAAAAATAGGTTCAAAGTATTTTTTTGGAATTTTGTGACAATAAACTGATACACAATCTTCAACATTTCTTTACAATTAATAGCAAAGAATAGCTAATAGTTGAATACAGTGAATACAATTCACTGTATTCCACCCCTTTACTGTGACACCTAAATGTAAAAGGGAGCAGGTCAGCTTAAGAGATTTGTTTGAGGCTATCAGGGACTAAACAGCATCATCCAGGCAAAGGGACAAAAACCAGACAAGTCCGATATAAAGTTGTGGAATGGTTGAGAGCACAGTGAGGTTATACAACAACATCCCAACCTTCAAACCTCTCCAAAAAGAAAACCCTTGTTAAAAGGAAGGCCCAAAAGGGCTTGTCTGTAGCTTACCAGAAGCCATTTAGAGGAGATAGCAAACATGTGGAAAAGGATTAAGGCAAAGGAAAGCAGAAATGCAAAACATTCTGTGTGCTTTTGTGTACAAAGCAAGTTTACGTACGTAGCATTGATCATACACAGAGTAATTCAAGATGCTTTCAACGAAAGATGAAAAAAAAACATGAAATGCATCAAAAGCTGTAAATACACATTAAAAACATGAAGCGCCTCATAGAAACATGATGCATAACCATCATTAAAATATTAAATGACAAATTTAAGCAAATAAAAAGCGAAGACATGCTTAGAAATCAATCTTTGACCTTTATGGGTGAGCTGCAGTAAACAGAAATGTTGTCTGTCGGTTGCAGAGCCGAGGAGGACAGACACTAAATGCTAACTCCCCTTTAGCTGAGTCAGAGAATCGTATGCAAGATTTTTCTCATGTTAATTTGTAAATAATCTTTAATAATTTCCATGTATTTTCCTTCTGACAGGCGACCTGCATCCAGGCGTGACCTGCCTCTGGCTCACTGACAGCTGGAGGTGGGCACCAGTCCCCCCTGACAGCCCTGCCAGGAGAAGCTGGCCTAGGAAATGCATGGAAGGACGTTTTCTCTTCCACTTCACAATTCTGCCGCATGTCGCATTGGTCTGTCACATAAAATCCTAATAAAACACATTGAAATGTGTGGTTGTAAAACAATAAAATGTGAAAAGGCCTCTGTACGTCTCATATTTCATTTTAAACTAACAGCTTTTTTTTTTTTTTTTTTTTTTTTTTTACCAATAATACAACATAAACAGGAAATCCACATTGAGTGTAAGTGTGCCCACAGAGGTGTTATGACCTGCAGAAGCAATAAATTGTGACTTTATGAGAGAGCGCGCTCGCGTGTAAAAGCATCCTACTGAGCATGTAAAGAAAATGTGAAGACATTTGTCCCCACGTAGCTCCTAGGAATGAAACGACATCAATAAAATGGGAGAAAAACACTTCAAGGATGCTAATAGAAGCAAAAAGTCTCAGCTGAAAACATTTACCTCTCTATGAGCTGAATATAGCGGAGTTTATGAGTTTGGAGGATATGTCCAGAGTTGAACTGTTTTCACTGCATTTGTTTTTTTCTCAGGCATTTATGCTGCTTGGTTTAAGTTGGGGGGGGGGGGGGGGGGTCCAAGATGCAACCTGGGGGCTATTTGTGGCCCCTTGAGTGATTTTTTTTTAAACCAAAATTCTATAATAATACAAATTTGGCCACCCAGAATAGATGGTTGATGCAGATGAAGACAAAATTATTACGACAAATTAAAATCTTTAATTGTTGAAATGGAAATTGACAGGTATAACAACGCTTTTAGCATTCTCTTTAATTTCACAGTAAGTAGGACCACATCTATCCAGTGACTTTTACTCAAAAGCAGACTTTGGTGAATCCAAATATGTTTTCATTAATGTCTTAAAGTTGGATAAATACAGAGTGATCAAAATCCATTTTTTTTCTGCTGAGTAGACTAAATCTTTTTTCCCCCCAATGAAGCCAAAAATGTTTTCTTCTAATAAGGCAAACATGCAAAACAACTTTTAAAGTTCTGGATCCACAGCGACTTTCCTACAAAACGTCTGACTACTTTAGTTTTTGCATTAAAATATGGCGCACAGTTTATTGTTGAGAAGGTTTAAAAAGATCACTGTGATTCTATGTTGTAGAAATTAAAAAGTACTTTTGACTAGCTTCTGTTAGCCCACGTGACAAAACGTTTGAACACCACTGATTTAAGTTACTTTTTTGAAAGTAATATCTTGGATAAGATAATCTGCAAACATTTCTGAATCCGTTTTTTGCCGTTTTATGTTTACCTACCTGCTATCCTCCTGAAAGTGGGCCCCAGGATCCTGATGATGTTGCAGTGATGATGGTTTTTGTGCAGATCTGCGACAAACAAACAAAAAGAGGCACAAAAAAAAAAAAAAAAGGTAGAGCTAAAAATTTCATCCAAACTGGCACGCTGAACAGTTTTTCTTGCGAATTTCTCCGGTAAAGTGTGGTTACCGCTGGTGACCGTGCACTTCTGAATCGGTGGGGGGAAAGGAACAACTCTAAAAGGCCCAATCACATTAGCAAACAGTTGTGTTTAAATGATTCAGACACCTGGCACTTCACCCTCAATGTCAAACGCATAGCGAGTCATTAAAACGCAATTATTGTAGGACAAGTGTTGCGATTACACCAAATTGGCCCAACAGAATACCTACTTTAAATTAGGCCCTGGAGTGAAGTGGAGTGGCTGCCACTTACTTGTACCTTTTGGAGAGCTGGCTGTACAACCCTGGTCTCTTTCCAACGACAGCCTCCCTAGCCTGCTGCTCTCGCCTCATCAGGGAGGCGAGCTCCTGCAGAAAGAGGATAAAAAGGAAAACATCTTGTTAGAGGCCAGCTGAGGATTACTTCTTTGTGCATCTGATTTCAGACGCACCTTCTAATTCCACTTACAGGTTTTACTGCCATAGTATGCTTTCATAGACATCTCAGCACTCACAGTGGGTAATTTTGAAGAGCTGAGCTCTGCCTGGATATTTGGAACGCGGGGCATAAAGGAGGAGTCTGATCCAGGGCGTGACATGAGCGTCTCCGATCGTGATCCTGACAGAGGAGGCGGGGGTGGGTTCTCTGCTGAGTAGACCCACAACTTATTTATGAAGCAT
Source organism: Fundulus heteroclitus (assembly GCF_011125445.2). NCBI lineage: Eukaryota > Metazoa > Chordata > Actinopteri > Cyprinodontiformes > Fundulidae > Fundulus > Fundulus heteroclitus. The sequence goes on from NW_023396959.1 coordinate 21,498, forward strand.
TCACATTCATTTGATCACTTTTGCACCCGAATACTTAACAAGCAGTAATGGTGATGATAATCCAAGGTGCTTAAACAGCGAAAATAAGTACGGTCACCTTCTATTCAAACACTAAGCATCCCCATATCCTGAATTACGGCGACTCCACATTAAAGCAGTCCTCTACTGTAGCCTTCAGTTATGTGCATGAATGTGTCGGCGTGATTTATAAGCAGTGTTAACTTTTTTTTTTTTTTTACAAAACACTCCTAAACTTAGAGCAGTTTTGGCGTAAATAACTATTGTTGGGAGCAAACTGCTCCCAGCTGAGAAAGCTTTAGGACAAATTCCAGCTTATTTATGCAGAGTAGCGATATTTAGCCTCAAATTGCCTTTTACTTTGCTACAGGTAAACCTGAATTTTCCCCACCGTGGGACAAAAAAGGCTGTTTCTATTCTATTCTTTAAAAGTAAGAGCTTGGTGACTGCTGTGTTTTTGTTCGTTTTTTTTTTTTTTGATCCAGGAGTCTGTTCATAAATCTGTCTCTGTGTGGAGCTGTTCATCTAAACCTGACTATCCCAACCTAAACCTAGTTTCTGTTCTTACCGCACGGGAACCTGTTGCCAGCAGTGAGTGAGAGTTTGCAGGTACAGCAGAAACAAAACGAGCAATAAAGTCAGTTATAACTTCACTCTCGGACCAGTTCAGACTTAAGTTTCACTGAAATAAAAGCAGATTTTCTTCTCTAATTCATAACACTGAAGAATCAATTTTTCAGCTGCCAAAAAAAATGGATTTGATAAAAAGATATGACAACACTGTAATGCATTAAGGGGAGTCAAAAACAATTTTTTTTAACTGAAACACATTTGCCATGGGAATGGCAGAAATTCACATGCCATGGGACATGTGAATTTCCCCACTGAAGGACAATGAAGGTCTATTCTATTCTATTCTATTCTATTCTATTCTATTATATTATATTATATATTCTGACCCTGGTCTTCTGTAAAGGCCGGTTCACACAGCAGGATTTTTTTGCCCAATTTTTGCCTTCCCCTTCTGACATTCTCTTAAGAGATCTTAAAGAGATATTCTTTGTGTGTGGCGGGTTAAAAGTGATCTGGTCCACTCGCCTACCTCAAATCGGGGATATTCAACATATTGGATTGTCTTGCCCTGATATCCTAGCATGTGTGGTGTTCCCCTAGGACAAAATTAGCTCACTGCCTGTTGAATGTGACATGTAGCCAATCAGAAAATGTAGTGAGGGAAACCCCAAGAAAAAAAAAAAACAGCTCACCTCCATATCATAGTGGAGCAACCGTAGAGCCCCCCATTCGCTTTGTCTCCTCTCGTTCAACCAACGCCTTTTCTGTTTGTAATGTTTTTTTCTGTTAGTCACAGTCCACAGACTATCGGCATTGTTCTTCTTCTTCGTCCGTGTTTATTTACTCTGAACTCACGTTTGACTTTGAGACGTTTCGCAACATTTCCCGCCTAATATCCGAATGATCCTGAGTGAAATCCATTTGTGTAGTGTGTTGTGGTTGCCATCTGCCTCTCAGGCTTTAAAAAAATCAGCTGACAATTTTAAAATCCTGCCGCGTGGACCAGCCTTAAACAAATTATGTGTCCGAATAACTACTGTCTACCAGCAGGAGATTGTTCACAGCAATCTGCGCTTGATCAGCATTTCTAATCGGTCATATATGAGAACCAACGGATACTCCACTGAAAAGAAGATGTGATCAAAAGTCTTGATTGATGCAGTAGACTTAAATTAAATCATAAATGAGATTTTAACAATTTCATTAGAATTCATCCAAATACCTAACTGCCAAGATATATACACTGATATGAAATGGTTGAGTGCATGAAAGCAAAATAGTTTGTTTACAGGATCAACATGTAAGTATGAAGGGACAACACGGCAACGTTTGGGTACGAATAAAAGACGCGCCATTCGCCATCGAGCTATGGTTGATTAACATATCAGATCAGAGGTGATGGCGTTGAGGATGATTGGTCTAAAACAGAATAAAAATCAAAGTAAAAATTCTTACAACCCTTAAGCCTAATGATCATTACTAAGTCTTTAAATCTACTGACTACAACCTGGAGAACTACAAACAGAAGCACCTGTAAAGCTGCTGTCCGACGACAATCCACTGCTGGCCTTCCCTTCCTCCTCCTGAGCTAACAGGTAGTCCTTCACTACTTGCTGCAAGGTCTGGTAAGCTTCTTCGCAGTCATCTAAATAAGTACAGACATAAATAAACACACACACGAGGAAGTCTGGTCCTCAACAGAGCCAGTGCGTCCAACATCAAAGAGCAATAAATCAAAGCTATGGAGATGTTGACCTTGGTGTAATGAGGGGCTCGCTAGCAGTGCATAAAAGTGATGAATGTTTCACACTCGCTGTTTGTTCGTCTCATTAAGAAAACAGCTAACAGTCTGAGTGCTATCAAGAGGAAAGATAAACACAGTGATCCTGCAGCTATATGTGGATTTTACTGCAGTGTACCACTCCACCTAACACTCTGCTTAGGGAGCACATTAAAAAGTAGAACAATGTACACAAGTTTAAAATAAAAAGCAAACACTGTATATTGCAATAAAAAGCCTTCATGATGTCTTAATGAAAAAAAAAAACGTCAATGACAAAGTTGTTGTTTTTTTACCACATGGAATAATGTCATCGAAGAATCTCGGCCGTTGCTCACAGGTGTTTGAATAGAGGGCCACACGTTGCACTGCATGGTCAATCTGAGCTGGGGTATAGAGTTTAAGGCGTTTCAGGTGGCTTACGAACTTCTCCACCCGGGTGGGCATGAGCAGGATGTACCGAGGCTCAAAACAGCTCTTCTTCAGACTAAAAACACCCTGCAAAAAAAAACAAAATACAAATTTCCTTAAAAATACACTTTTTCTTACAACTTTGTGTTGCACTTTTATTTTCCACGCAGTCCCAGGATGCGTACAAAAACATCTTCTCTTGATGCGAGTTTTACACAAGTACCTCCAGCTCCATGTGTACGCAACAAACCAGTCCTTCTTCAGCTACATCCTCTATAGCATCCCTGGTGAGGCCGAACAGATGGCCTCCATGCTGCGTGGTCTGGACAAACTTACCCTTACATTGAAAAAAGAGACGGAAGAATAAAAAAAAGACCATTTTAAGTACGCGGTCATTTTCAGGTATAGCTCAAGTTTTATCATACCGGGAAATTAATAGGCGGACATAAATACCCACATTCTCAGCATGTTATGTCAGGTTTAACAACCTGGAGCTATTTGCCCGCCTGGGAAATGAACCTTTGACCTGCTAGTCAAGGCAAAAAAGCTCTTTGTTATGTCTCACAGGTAACCATTTGACCTTTAAGGTGACTTGTTTTTGAAGGGCTGCCAAATTCCTCACTTTCAAGGACCATCAAACAACTGCGTGCTCGCAAAGGTCAGTTGAGCCTTATTATTAAAACCACAAGCCGTCAGAACAGTCAGATCAACAACTGCACTTTGACTTTATGTCAATTACTTTGTTGATTTTGATATCAAAATAGGAGAACATAGAAGTTGTAAAAAAAAAATAGGACACCCCATTAAGTCAGCTTTTTTCAAAGAAATCGTCACATTTCATTGCCAATTTCTTTTTTGTTCTGGAAAAGACAGTGATTTGATCAAAGGGGAAGATCAAAAATAAAAATGACTTTCTAACTGTGGGATGAAAGTGTCAGAACACCTTAACCACTAATAGCTGTTGTTACCGCCTGTGGCTGAAATGACTTTAGTGGGACGATTCCTGTAGCGATCTACCAGTCTGTGACATCGGTCTGAAGAACGGATCCCAGAATGTTTTGCATGTTCCACCCTTTTTCACCCCAGAGCATCTCAATGAGATCAAGATCAGGGCTTTGATTTGGACAAACTTTTTTATTTCTGAATTCTCAGTCAGTCCTTGGTGGACTGTGTCACATCTTACTCTAAAATTTGACATACTACTAGATTACTACTAAAATGTTAAATATGTCCCCTGATCTGGTCTTTGTTCTCCGTGACAAACTTTATTCTGGCATGCATATTGTCTTGGGAGAGAGCAACTGTTTCGTCCTTGCCCATCTTCCCTGAAAGTCAAACGCTGCAGTGTCTTTCAGATTGCAGAGACATCCATTTTCACATCAACAGTAGCAGCATTCTGCTGTAGGTCCCATGATTACATCTAACAATCTGCCCCTCAGACAGTTCTTTTGATACCACCATAGTGTCCCCTCTAATGGCAACTAAATGTCTAAGGTTTAAACTGAGAAAATCTCCAACAAAATACTAAGTGTTCCTTTTTTGAACCACTAAACAGTGGTGTCTCTGGCATGAGAAGTTAAGTGGGGCACAAAAACTCAACTAGCAGCAACTAATTTTTTGGTGATGCATACAACCTGGCTTTGATCAATTTTAAATTAAACAGATAAATAAGCATAAACCAACACACTAGAAAATCCATTTTATAAAAGCTAAATGCAATTTGATTTTTAGACATAAAATTACAAATGAAGGCTCACTAATAATGGTAATTAATTTAACAGAAGAGATTCACATCGATCTTTCAATGAGCCACCAAAGACAATCAACACTAGATTAATATTCACTTTTAGTTTACATTTCCCCGTTTTTTATTTTGTTTAAATTTTCCTACATTTCTTACTTGCTTTTATTATATTTTTGTTTTCCAATGTTTTAATCATGTAAAGCACTTTGCGTTGTTCTTTTACTGAAATGTACTATACCAATAAATTTGCCTTGCCTAGATAATCGCACACTATCCGGCAGAACGTAAACATAACGTGTGCATTTCAGGTATTTTGATTGGATGATCCAAGCTTGGGGCCATAGTATTTGTATATTTGTGTGTTGGGCATGCACACTGCCATTTCAGATGTTCATCATTTAAACAAAGGTTGTCAAGGCACCTCTGGTCCCACATGCAGGGACACCACAGCCTCTAAGTATTGTTATCGATAATAAACAGCCATATGTCCAAATCTGTTCAAAAAAACACAACGCAGTCATATTAAAACACAGTGGTAATTTGCCATCATCCAGTGCGTTTTTTGCGTGTGGGTAAATCTTGTTCTCATCTGACCAGAACAACTTCATCCACATGTTTACTATGTCGAAAGTGCATCTGGTCATACTTGGTTTTATTTTCTTTTTGCTCATTGTCCTTCTCAAGCCTAAGAAGTGTTTTAAGACTGTCCATAGAAAAGCCTTTCTGAGAACTAAAGGCAGCAGCTGACACTTTAAACCCTGCCGATTGAGAAATGTAAAACATGGCAGCGCTGAACCAAAACGATAGCTACAGAGGAGAGAAGGAATAAAAATGAAAGGAGGATCAAACAGAGGGAGGGATAGATTGTGGAGTTGTCCGGTGCTGGAGTAGACGAAAGGCATCAATACCTGCTTCAAAGCCATTCCTGTGTAAATCACTGACACCCAGTCCTCTATAAATTATCCTCCACCAGCCAGACCTGGCAAGAGAGTGTAGATGGGAAACAAATGTGTCCACGATCCAAGGACACATTTGGCTTCCTCAACCAGCCATAAACTTCAGATGCTTATGTGTGTACCCACGTTTAGAGAGATTTTGGCCAGCAATCGCATACAATTACCACATGTCAGAAGCCATGTGAGTTTATCTCATACCTCCTTGTGAAAACTGCTTTACAGAAAATTAAATGAATGTGGTATGTCTAATGAAATCTCAGAAAAGCATCTTAATGGTAAAAGTGTTGTTGAAAAAAAGTCAGTAAGTTAATAGGAACTGGTTTACCCCAGAAGACCTACTTATCTCCACAACGCGACAACATTACAACTACTCCGTGAAATCAATGTGAAACTTGCTGACAGAGCTCTGAGAATGGAGCTCACTTAACACACAGTTCATCAATAATCTGGAGAGCATATTAAGATCAAATCTGGGCAATAAAATAACTTATAAATACTGATTTATGACACAAAGAAATGTAACGCTTTTTCATGAACAAAGATTTTGATCTTTAATTTGGCACAAAATTATGGGAATGTTTAAGACCAACTCACCAAGCGAACCAAGTTCTGAAAGTCCTCTTCACTGACAAAATGATAATCAATCCCATTCTCCTCTCCTACGTTGGCTTTCCGTGTAGTGTGACAAATTCTGTGAAATATCCACAGTTAGACAGTTAGTTAATATTCTAATGTAAACCACTTGCATTATAACACATAATGCTGTTAAAAGGTATTTGCTCCCCTATAGCCTACTTCTGCATTTGCTTTTCTCTCACATTAATTTGCTTCAGATTACAATTTCTTTTTTTTTTATCAGAGAAAAATAACTGAGAAAAATCCATTTTATACCAAAGGGAAAAATAGCCAATCTGGCCATTTGTGTATAAGTAATTGACCGCTAAACCACATAACCCCATCAAGCATTGAGAAGAATTAGCAACTAGTTTTTTTTTTTTACATCGCTGTGCAAATTCTCATTTATCCAGGTCATGGCAACAGTATGATCAGGATGGTTGGGAAGATATTTAACCCTGCTTCATATTGCCAGACAGGTTCTATTTAATGGATGTCTTTTTTTCTCCTAATGTGTCCTTGTCTGGCAGTGTAGCATTAAGAATTGCTGTCTTAATGCCAAAAAGAGCCCAAAAGATTTACTTTCACAAGTGGAGGCTTACTGCTTTCGCTATAGTGCTCCTCTTGATATGTATGCAAAAAAAGAAAGACATTTTTTTTTTATTGAATATTATTTTCAGATTATTTCAAATTCAATGGACACAGAAACTGAAAGGTAAACAAGAAAGAAAGGAAGAGACAAAGGTGAGGCAAAAGGGAAACAAAATGACAGAAATAGAGCAGAGGAAAACGAGGGTACAAGATAACAGCACCTAATGGATTTCTTGATTCCTCCATTCTATCAGTTATCCAATCTTACTGTGGCTTGTGAAATTGAACCAAAGACTGTGGTTAAGTGGGTAATTCATGATTTAAAACAGGCAGCATTTATTTTGTCCCACTGGGTCAAGTTGGCTCAAATATCTTTTTTCAAAGAACAAATAAATTAATCATTTGGAACATGTGGTTTAAAAAATTCTCAGTTTATCTAGGCCAAATATTAAAATCTGTTTGATGATCTGAAACATTAAGGTGTAAAAAAAAAAAAAAAAAAAAAAAGAATAAAACTGTAAGGTGTCAAATACTTTTTCACAGCGCTGCACGTGTTGAACAACACGCTTGATTGCTCAATAGCAGCCCATTTAAGGAACAAACCAGCTGCTACACACATCCTGACCTGTGATTCCTGGGCAGAAATACGTACTATCAAGTTCACTAAAGGGTTTATTTTAGGTAAATATTATTACTAAATAATTTTGCCATTTCCACATAGATTAGTGCATGCATGCATGCATGCATTGGAAAGAGTTAAGGTGAGGACTAGATGGGGTATTTTTTCCACTGGGAAAGGATAGGAATGCCTCCCCGTGAAGGATAGCTGCAGAATGACCACAACTACCCGACCCACAAGCTAACATGTATCCTCGATCGCAGCTGCTGAAACTTCTCTGATTATTACTCTGAGGAATCAAGCTTGACTTAAAGGCAACATGCTCCTTTTTAAGTCAAAACAACAAGTTATTCCAGTTTCACAGACCCAACTCCAAGACTGATAGCCGTCCACAAGGTATATTTACAATGTGCGCGGTTTTATTTCACACACCAATAACAGTACACGTAAGTGTACTAGACTGACCCAACACCAAAGTATTCACCAAACTCCTGACACAGTCTGTGAACCAGCTCTTCCTTCCCACATCCTTCAGGGCCCGTCAGCACCAGCATTGGGTAGGGGACGTCTGCAGTAGGTGGTGTACTGCATAAAATTAGACAAAAAACAAAGTCTTCGTCGACTTCCTCCATATTTGTAGGATTTTAAACATGTTTCCGCTTCCAGAAAACACTGGTAAAATACTATAACATGCACATTTGGATTAGCTGAAAATAGATTTTCCCATTAAGAGAAATGCTGATATATGATTTTTTTTTTTTTTAAGATCTTTTAAGTAAAGGGGAGTAGATGGCATTAGACATCTGCAGCCAAATTGATGCTGAATATCTGAACACAACTATCTGTGTAAGTTATTTTAGAACAAGATCAGTTAAGTAACATCATATGTTTTTTTTTTTAAACTAATAAATTACAAATAAGTTAAAATCAAACAAAGAACTTCATGAAAACTTGTACAGACCTGTGATAGAGGACCTGTGGCTGTCCCATCTGATAAACTAAGTGTGTCATGTGATCTATTGCGGCTAATAAATCCATGGGAGGGTCAAATATGTTCACTGAAGACACCTGGGATTTAAGATTTGTAATTTGGCACATTACATACCACATAAGCACTTTCCACAAAAAGTAACTTTAATTATGTAGATCCTCACCTTTTCTTTAACGCTGACTGGCTCTTGGTCTAGTACTGTCAAATGTTGGTGGAGGAAGATGACTGTCTGTCTGTAGTCAGGCTGCTCCTAATAATCACAAATATTTTGCATTTTACAAAAGATTAAAACAAATCTATTGGATATTGGATAAAGCATAATTTGTTCTGTAACTTTAGTGTAATACAACTAGAACTTAAAAACCAATAAAAATAAATAAATACACATGGATGTCACTACAAAACCTGCCGATTTAAAAATATTTCACATGCTCACATTTCAAGACTTTGATAGTTACCTGCACAGGGTTTCCCAGCAGGTTGATGTTCATCAGCAGTGGTAGCCCAACAACTGGGTTTAAATCTGGAACTTTGGAAATCTGAAGAAAACCAAACATTCTTATTTACTTACCTGTTTTGGTTATTAAAACTTATATGAAATAAATGTTGCCTATGATAACTACTTTTGATGCATTTTCAAATGCGTTTTACATGTTTTTGCAACAGTTACCAAGGTTTACAGTTGGAAAATACCTAAACGCAATAGGGCATTCCTCAAATGACGTCAAATTACTCATTTTAGAAGCATGTGTTGTGGCCATCTTGTGGTTGTACAAGCAGAGCGGTAACGCTTGAATAGTCTACTTGCTTGAGTCAAATAGTGAACAGATCTGTCCTGAATATTGCCTCAACAGACAATAATATGGCAACAGCAAAATACAGCTGCTGCGTTGGTGACTGCTGGAGTGGCTAGCGATATAGTGATCGCGATCATATGAAGGGAGCCTTTTTTTACCCATTGATTTTCCAAAACCCAGGAGGATTGCAGAGAAATGTCAGTGTTGGATACGAGCTTGTAACTGAGAGGAGTTTACTGTGGAATCTGACCAAAGACGGTCTCTACGTTTCCTCGGTCGTAAGGAGCCAACATTTGAATGTCCAGACTTGAAACCAGCGACTGCAGCATCTGGGCAGGTAGGCCATGTTTATTTGGCTATTGCGCAGCGCCTTTAAAACTTCATACAATCCATTAGGGCGGTTCCTGTGAGCTTCAGTGTTGCATTTAGTCCGATTGTTATCAGCGACTTTGGCCTTGTTTTTCACTAAAGTCACTTTTTTGGCCTTTGTTTTTTCAGACAGAACCCCCTTTTCTGGTTAACGCGCTGCACAGCAAGAGAGCGGCTATTTTACAAGCAGTAAAAGTCCCCGTGTGTATAAGTACCAGCTAAATACATGTATTTGTGATAATTAGAAGCACGGTGTGGTGGTTTTCTTGCTGGTCTTCCGCATCTTTTCATGGATCAAGTCGCTATTTCTTTCACAGGGATCTTGTTGGTGTGCGTATGCGGAGGTGTGTGTGTGTGTGTGTCTGAAGGTGAGACAGGATCTGAGTGTCTGATTACAGCTGGATGACTGTTTTTAAGTCTATTTTCTGCAATGAGCTTTATATTAAATCAAAATATAGGCCTGCATAATCCATGTATTTTTGTTAGTATTAGCTGGAATTCTACGCTCATTCATGCGGGTTTCTTCCTACTTTCTACTAATACTGCTTTCTTTCCGCTCATTTTGAGCCCTCTACATTTCAGCCAACGTTTCAGCTGTTCTATGCTGGGTTTCTCCACTGAAGCAGGTTGAAATGAAGCTCCTGGGACGTCGTCATCTTTCAAAATGAATAGTATTGCCGTTGCTGCCAATGTAATTTGCACCCTTCCTGTCTGACCAGCCGGGAAGCCGGCTGTCTCGGGAGAAATGTGACGTCATTTGAGAACTGCCCCATTGAGAAGGCAGGTATAACATACGTAAATCTACACAGATGACGGAGATCTTTCTCGTTGTTAAAAGGTACCTGGTTTTTCTCCAGGTTGAGGGAGCAGAGAAAGCGAAGGTCCTGGAGGCCTGAAAGAGTGCTGATGTGATTCATAGACAAATCAAGAACCTGCAGGCTCTGTAAGTTCTCCAACCCTTCAGCACCCTTGAGCTGGTTTCCCCTCTAACACAAACATGAAAAACGAGACACGTTTATTATATTAATATATGTGCAGCAAGTCCCTTTTTTTTTACTTAAACTCTCAACAATTGCACATACTAGGAACGCTATACATAGCATCTAAGCTTTGTTACTCTCATTACTGAGCTGAGTGGCAGGCCTGGCTCTCTGCTAAAGGCTGACAGGCAAGGACTGACAACTGAACAGCTGTCGAGGGGCTAGCACAGCACGCCGACAAACCAAACAACAAGAACCGGGCACAATAGTCTTGTCAGCCAGCTTCTCTCCCCATTCTACTGACAAAAGTTGCTATCTAACTGTCTGGCCACACCTTGGCCTGCTCTTGCCAACCATCCTGCCAGACACAGTGTTGCTGTCAGCAGGGGAGGGTGACCGTGTTGGTGCATGGAAGCTCTGGGTCGGCCCTCTGATGTGCTGGGACGCAGACTGGCTGACAGTCCCATGCTGTTTTAGGACGGGAGAAGTAGGGGTCAGCAACGGGATTACATGAATGCTGGATGGATAGGGGCATGTTTGCAGGCTGATTTTGGTCCAGGTTCAGTCAAAGACCAGCAGCTGGTCCCTCAAGGAAGCTACAGCAAGGGGCAGATGAAGCCAGGCCAATAGACACAGACGCAGAAACAGAAAGACCTAGCTCAGGGCGAAAAGGGCCTGCTGTTAGGCCATATGGTGACTTTTTGAACGCAAGGCCAATGTTTTGTTAAATGTTAAAATGTGGCAACAACCATAAGCGAGCAGATGAAGAAACGCAAAGTGGAACAGAAAGAGGTGAAACTGGGCTTTCTTTTTCAAAGGGTAATACACGTCAACGTTTTGTTGGACAATGCATGCACTCAGAAACATTTCCAACAATAGGGAAAGATAATAGAGGTTTCATTTTAAATTATTCTGTGGAAATACACATTTCGGCAATAAAATGTAAACTCCCCCAAAACCCCAGTTGTTTGTTGTGTTTCAGTTTCAGAATAGCACAAAATACAAAAAAAATAACCAGTATATAAACGCTTACCAGGCAGAGATGTGTTATAGGCAGACGGGCCAGGCGGCTGATTTTTGTGATTTTGTTGTGAGCCAGGCTGAGGTGGCTGAGCATTGAACATTGTTCAAGACCACCGATTTCAGAGAGGCAGTTGTCTGAGCACAGGGTTGTTAAGAAAAACCCATTCTAGGTAAACACGGTATGTAGAAAGAAAACATTTCTGACACATAGGTTTATGACAGTATAATAGACAAGTAAGGTTGCCATTCTGTAAATACAACTGAGTAACTTTTTTGTCATCCTACAGTGCTATGAAAATGTATTTGCCCTCCAACCAGTTTTTTCTTATCTTTTTTGTTATACTTAAAAGTTTCAGTGAATCAAACGGAACTTTTCAATCAGACAAGGATTTAAAAGATTGTTCTTTGAGTAAATACCAACAACAAATTTTGATTTTATTGATTGGAAAAAAAATTATCCAAACTTATTTGGCAACACATAAAAACGTAATCCCCTTAAACTGGTTGTGCCACCCAACAACTGCTATCAAGCATTTGTTCTTTTTACCTGACTGTGAAATAATGTAGGTCATCTCTTCTTTGCAGAATAATGGAGAACATAAATATAACGTATATCAAATTGAGTTTGAACCTTCATATATATATATATATATATATATATATATATATATATATATATATATATATATATATATATATAGTGGTAAACTATGTACTATAACAGCAGGAGGGACTGAGTTACCATCCACATTTATTAAAGTGAACGTGGATGGTAACTCATTGTTTATATACAGTGTATATACATATATATATATATATATATATATATATATATATATATATATATATATATATATATATATATATATAGTGGTAAACTATGTACTATAACAGCAGGAGGCAATGAGTTACCATCCACATTCATTAAGGTGAATGACTGCAAGGATACAGTCCAGATCCAGCTTGCGTAGGCACGAAAAGCCTTTGAGATCCTTGATGTCTGGTATGTGGTTATGGGAGAAATTGGCCACCTGCAAAACAGAATAAGGCCACTTCATCTTAACAAATATTATTTAAAACTTGACCGGTACAACATTCTCAGAAAAATGTGAATTAGATAGCAGAGCGTTAGAAGAGGATTTTAGCAATAGTTCACTGTCATTGAAGGGCAGTTAATGCCTTGTAAGCAAATTCAGAGAGGCTACAGATGGGCTATGGTAATCCAGGCCCGTCAGAAGGGAATAGCGCTAGAAAACGAGGCCCAAGCCACCGATCAAAGGTTGTCTTATCCTGTCAGCTCAAGGTCCTGTACCTGTAGGCATTGGAGTGGCTGGAATTCAAAGAAGTCGGAGATTTCATTGTGAGACACGTCCAAGATGACAAGTTGGGGCATGTGGCTCAAGCAGGATACGTCTAGCAGTCGTGACAAAATGTATTCATATCAGAATAAATCATTTAGTCATCATATGCCAATATATTATTCTGCAGGAAAGGTTGCAGGATTATAAAATGCATATTTGCTGTATTGCACAACAACAGGTGTGGAAGGATATGAGACATTGGCAAACGTTACCTTTTATGTTGTTGTGTGGCAGTTCTAACTTCTGAAGACGGACATAGTTGCACAACACAGATATGTCTCTGAGATTAAGACTCTAGAGCGGAGGAGAATACGCTTATGGATTAAGGCAATTGGTTAATCAAGCATCAAATGATCAATATCCAGGTTAAAAAAAACACAAAGCATACTTGCAATCCCCAATACCAATTCCAAAATAATGTCAGTGCACAGTGCTTTGCAAAAGTATTAATACTCCTTGAACGTTACATTACAAGCATACATTTCATTGTATCCTTTCTGGATTTTACAATATAGACCAACACAAAGTAGTGCATAATTGGGAGGTTCAATAAAAATATAACACGGTTTAATCTATGTATAATTTAATCTCAACATAAATCTAACTCTACTGTGAAGACGGTAAACGAAAAGCATGAGTTGTTGTCTCTCACGTTTGTCACTCTAAACACATTAGCATTTTTTTTAACTATGAAACACATTAGAGATAATCAGAAGCTGCAAAGAGCTTTAGACCGAGGTGAAGGTTCACCATCCTCTAGGATAAAGGCCCTAAACATGTAGACAAAGCTACAAAGTTTTAGAGAAATGCATAAAAAAAAAAAAAATCAGAATGCAATATGACAAATTGTAAAAAGAAAAAAAAAGAAAGGAAAAAAAGGCATGAATACTTTTGCAAGGCACTCGGCGTCGGTTTAAAAATAATGTTAATGTACACATCTCACAGGAAGGGATAGGCTGCATAGCACGTGGTGTTGCCCGGTCAGATCACATCCAAGATGGGATATCCCTCCAGACACCATTTCCTCAGTTAAAACGTCACCCTATCATGACACCAACAGACATTTAGTTAGAGGAATAGTTCACCCAGTTAGGCTCAACATTGTTTGGAACCCTTGCAGATTTAGATTTAGAGTAATTGTTTCACAAAATATTTGACCAAATGGAAATAATTATAGCCTTTTTTGCAATGGTACAGCTGGAACCCCTACGTGTATTATTAGGGACATAGCAAGGATGCCTTCCATCCTCAAAGGCTTGGAGCTCGTATTGAAAGAGGAGTGGTTAAAAAGGAGCAGGGGAGACGTCCAAAAAGCTCATCAGCAGTTATGTGAAGTGTTTGGAGGCAGTAACACAAGTATCTCCAGGTGTTTCCTTCAACTGGACCTTCAGTTCTTGCCGTCATAGACAGCAGCATTGCCTTAGGAGTGGTTCCCGATGTTTTCAAGCATGCCCGGCCTTCGCCAATCGGCGTACTCAAATTTTAGACCAACCTCAAGGCTGCTGTTTCTTCCAAAAACAAATTACTTTCTGAACAGAAATGGATATTTGGAGATTTTTTTTGTCCGGTTTTAAACATCTACTGAACATTGAAATAGGATTGTTGAGGGTTTAAATGACTTTCTTTTATTAACTGATTCTGGAAGTTTTGCGATTTTCTTATATCCTGTCAGCAACATTGTGTGGGGATTATTGGTGAAGCATTAGGCTTTTATTTGTTGGACAGAACTTTCTGTGTTCACACAGGAAAGCTAAGACCATCAGAACCTCTTTCCTATAGAGTTCCTCAAGGTTCAGTTCTCGGGCCTCCCTTTTTTTTCATTTCCATCTTCTCCCTTGAGGTCAAACTTGCAGAAATCATGGCATCTCTTTTCACTGTTATGCAAATCACTGCCAGATATATCTCTCTATAAAAGCGATACTTCATCCAACCGTCTTATAGAGCCTTGGCAATTTGAAAGCATAGATGGCCATGGAATTTTCTGAGCTTTACTGAAAAGAAAATGGAGGCAATTTTATTCAGTCCTCACTGCAATTCACAAACCCCTCTTCCAAACCTTGGTGATCTGGAGCCACATGTTAAGCATCCGGTTGCAAATCTAAGTGTAACCCTGGATTAAGGTTTCAAGATCAACCAGCAGGTCAGCTGTGCTCTGTGGAAAACTTTGTTTCAGTTACGCCTCGTTGCCAAATTAAAAGCAGCCATTTCAAAACATGACGTGGAGAGAATAATCCATGCTTTTATCACGACTCAACGAGATTACCGCAATTTACTTTATGCTGGGATCAGGTCTTTCTTTCAAACCTTCAGCTCGTTATGAATGCTTCGGCTCATCTTTTAACCAGTACACACAAACAAAAGTTTGCAAGATAACTGTTTTTCAAATCCTTCTCTTGGTTGGCTTTTAAATGTGTTGATGGTCTTGCTCCTCAGGACCTCTCTGACATGCTTCAGCCTTCTGTTTGTCCATCAGCTGGGAAGCCATAAAAAACTAGGCTGAAGCTCAGAAGAGATCAGGCCTTTTTCAGTTCTGGCTCCAAAATTATGAAACAAGTCGCCATTTAAATATTAGACAGGCTTCTCCTAAAACAACCTTTGTGGTATGTTTCATTCTGCTTTTTTTGTTATTGTTATATTTTATTATTTGTATCTTGGTTTGATCTGTTTCAGTATTGTGCAGCACTTCTGTATAAACAACGTTTTTAAAAATGTGCTTTTTAAATAAAATGGATTTGGATAGGATTATTGAGATGGGCATTAACAATTTTGGTTGACATTTTTTTTTCTTCAACAGAATGTATGTAAAGGTGCTATTCTTATCTTTTCAAAATTATACCCACTGTAAACCGTGGTCTTATAGTCTGGGAGAAGCCGGTTTCTGTTCCAATCTGAAACAACAAACCTTTTGGTTGAATGGAAATTACTTTGGATCTGAAGCCTGCTGAGCCTATTATGCACGGAACTCTAAGCTTTCTATTATATTAACACAGTTTCTGCTACTAGAAAACAAGACATGAGGTCAACACAGATCACAAGGAGCAAATATTCACGTATTTCACAGTTTAAATGTTTCTTAAACAGGGAAGCTCCTCTCCAGGACTGTTGCTAATGCGCCACAAACAATTTGCAAATAATCAACCTTTTGACCTTGCTGGACTGCTTAATTGTTCATGACGTTAGCGCAAGGTTATCAGAGTTTTCAGTCCAGTTCCATAACAAG
This sequence comes from Fundulus heteroclitus, assembly GCF_011125445.2. Classification (NCBI taxonomy): domain Eukaryota; kingdom Metazoa; phylum Chordata; class Actinopteri; order Cyprinodontiformes; family Fundulidae; genus Fundulus; species Fundulus heteroclitus. Next base: position 37,546 of record NW_023396959.1, read on the forward strand.
GTGAATATACATAAAATTAATACGGATGACATTATTATCATGCGAGTCTTTTGGGGATTCTATTTTTTTTAGAGATTTTTTTTTTTTTTTTTTTGTTTAACAAAAAAACGTATAGAGTGCAGGAAATGAAATAAAAACACTTAATTTGCCGGACAGATTTACACAAGCCATTAAAACAGTTAGCATATTGATGTTTACCTTCTCTTCGCTGTTTGCCTGCAGCGCCCCGCAATTGAACGTCTCAGTTGCGTTCAATGACTCTGTAATGCCTGTAATGTCTGATGGCGTCACAGAAACCTGCTCCATTATCGTTAAACGAATAAACCGTCGACCTGACAGCGAAACGTGTGAAGAAAAAATAACTGTTAGTGGGAAACAACTCTCCGGGAAACAGTTGGAATTAATTTAAACATTTAATTATTTGTCTCTCAAGCTAGCAACTTACCTTTCCCAAGTCGTGTCAGCTGGGCTTCCACGGCAACCGGGTAACAGGTGAACTGCATTCTGGGCCCTGTAGTTCTCATTCGCTACGGCGGGACAGCAACATTTACGCAGGGAAAACTGCGGTAATATTACTGCCATATAAAAAAAACAAAATCCTAAAGATAATATCAGGGCAGAAAATTGTCCTTTGCAAAACTATTCACACCTATTTGAGCTTTTCACGTTTTATTACGTGACCACCAGAACATTTTCTTTATTGAAGTTTATTTTGTCCTACACCAAAACAAAGTAGGGCATAACTTTAACATGGACGAATAATGACATGGTTTTTATTTTTTCCAAATAAAGTTATGATCATTTATATTCTGTCCCCCATCAGTAACCCCTATAAGATTCAATGGACCCAATTACTTTTAGAAGTCAACTAAGCAATTTCAGGTGACGTTTATCACACGTCATGTGGAGACAGCAAGCTAAAGGCAGGGAAATTATGGACTATATCTTGATGACAAAGCTGAATTAAAGGGCTCTCCATCTAGCATGACAGCAACCAGAGAGCTACAGGGGAACGGTTCCTATCAAAGCCTATTCAGAAGGGCATAGTCAAAGTCCAGACCTTAACTAAATTGAGCAACTGTGGAAAGATGATAAAATATGATTAAACATTTTATTGATAAATGTATTTATGAAATGTTAAAAGAAAATCTAAGGATTAAAAAAAATCACTTAAAACCTCAAGCAAATTAACATGTTTTAAGTATAGCTGCTAGATTGTCCATTTACTACATTTTGATTTTACAAACTCAATGACATCTACAGGGCTCCGGGGACACTCAGACTTTGTAACGCACTGTGCCAAGAACCGTTCACCATGTGGATTTATGCCAACAACAACTGAGGCCTTCAGGTGGCGTGCTGTCTGTGTTTATTCTCCCCGATATCCCGCTCTTAAGCTCTTCATGCTTTAAAGCGGTGTCACAGAAACACACCTGTCAGGTTAAGTACATCCTCTAGTGTTGGTTTTGGATCCGACATGCTCCAGATATGGGCAAAAAAAAAAAAAAACAACAACCCTCCACCTCTAAAGCTTCAAGCACCGACAGACAGATAGATCTTAAGTAGCATCAATGGAAAACACAAAAACAATGCAAGGGAAATGTACAGAAGGATGAAAAAATGTAAAATATTTTTAAAAAATCTTTATTGTCATATACATGGACAAGTTATGTGAGGCTAATTCTAAGCAAACCAATTTGAATGCATTTCTAAGGAACAAAGTAGCATCCTATAGTAGGATTCCATAGCAGTGCAAAAGTAGTGTGCATTGAAAGAAAAAAAAAATGTGATGCACAACTTAGTGTATAAAAACCTACGGGAATTACTCGCATGACAATAAAAATCAGCTTTGTCGTGTGATGAAAGCCTAATAGCGTGTACGAGAAGCATGACACAGCTGGAGAACATTGTGTTAAAGTTTCCACTTGTGCAACCTTTCAGAAGTAGTTCTGAAGCGAACAAATGAATGAGCACATCTCGGATTTTGCACCGAGGGTGCATTACAGAGGAGTAGGCGACCCACTCAGCAGCTCCATCGCTGTTTCGCCATCGATTCCACACGGTGTGTCACTATGATGGATTGCTCCGTGGGCTTCAAGGAGACCTGTAGTGGGACCACCGTATTGACAAGGCTCCCATTTCTCCGTCCTCCGCTCGTTAAATACTTCTCTGCAAAGTTAATGAAGGGAAAACAGGGAGGGGGGGGGGACGACTGGGGATCTTCTCTTGTGTTTATGTGATTTGATTTAGTTTTAGGCATTTAAACAGAGAGCTCTGTCATTTTCCAGAATGACTGCAGGGGATGCATTGCAACACCCACACCTTTATATATATTTATAAAGCGCCCTGCAAAAAGCATTTACACCCATTGATCTTTTATTTTTTCCCTTCACATTTTCTGATGTTACAAACACATCCTTTTAAGTATCGTAATAGGATTTTATGTAACCCAGCAAGACCTGTGGCAACCCTGCGATCAGGTGGGAGAATATGTTGACATGATGTATAATTAGACATGCACTCCACATATCTGGGTTTATGGAAAGTTGGCAAGAAAAAAAAGCACAAATCTTGTTTAAAGTTTCTCAAAAGCCACGGAGGGCACCCCAGCAGAGATATAGAAGAAGGTGCTATGATCAGAGGAGAGCAAAATTAAATATCTGGCCTGCATGGAAAACAAACAAACCAATGGAGGTCACCCAGAACAATACCCACACTGGAGCATGGTGGTGGCAGTGTCATGCTTTGGGGATGTTTTATCCACAGATGGGACAGGGAGTTTGGTCAGCTTTGATGCGAAGCTGGATGAAGCTAAATACTCGTCAATCCTAGAAGAAAAGCTGTTATTGGCTGTAAAGGATTACAGACTAGGGTGAAGGATTCTCCTTACAGCGACACAACCCTAAACAGACTGAAACTTTATGCTTACAGATATTATCCCTCCAACCTGACTGAGCTAGAGCTATTTAGCAAGAAAGTGTGAGAAAATATTTTGAATCTCTGATAAAATACCGACACATTTTGGTTGCAACATGGAAAATGTGAGAGGTTTAAGGGAGGTGAACACTTTTTGCAAAAAAAGCTAACTCTGGTATACCGGATCAGAACAAGAATGTATAAAAAGTTGCAATTTCCTCTGCTATAGCTGCACAAGTTAACTTCAGAAAGTTAACAAAGCAGCCCGACACACAGATTTTTGACAACTGCAGATATGATACAATTCTCAGCTAGGGCACTCTTTAGGGACCAGACTAAATTGGCAGCAGACGGAGGATGTGGCCTCATTCAGACGGTCTAATCTGGCATCTGGTATTGCAACCAGAATCAGTGAGCCCACAGGGGCTGGCGGGGCGAGCAGAGATGGAGGTGTAATTGAGAGCAGCAGTTTGGGTTCTAATAGGAAAATGAGATGAGATAGGGCCCTGAGTTTCAGGTGAATGTCCAACATGGTGCCGTTTTTAACTGGAGCTGTTGTTGCCGAGAGCGGAGGGTTGTTAGAAGGGTCAGCATGCGGCGAGGATCTATTATGTCTTTTAAAAAGCGGAAACTGACAATGCAAGTCGCCCGATGTAGAAAGCAGACTTGCAAAGTTTGCAGTTGTGCCGGCTGTCACCTAACTTCCCAATTAGAGTGAGTCAGTGCAGCATGAGCCTATATGATCTCCAGTTCAAGAGGTGGAAAGACGTATATCTGTGTCAGCTCTCAACTACAACCCTTTTCATCACATCAGGCAAAAAAAAAACGACAAAGGACGCACTTGAAAGCAAACGCTTACAATCTCACGTCTAAAGCGATCTTTACTCTCTTGGCAATCTCATGCATCAGTAAAACAACATCCCAACAGAAGATGCCAGGCAGCGTAATCCCCTTCGGTTTTCGTCGCTACACCGTGGTGATCTTTTTGTCCTTGGTGGCCTGTTTGATGGCGGCCTGCTCGCAGATGATCTCCTTCAGCCTCTGGAGACGGGTGTTCTGGGTGCTCATGTCCCCCACGCCCGTCTGACTGCGGTGCAGCAGGGACAGGGCGTTGATGTACTCCAGCTCGGTGTAGCGGACGCCCTGGTCCACCACCAGGTTCAGCAACTCGTCTGCCGTGTTGTACAGCATCTCGTAGTACTGCCTGGAAGACAGGAGAGGAAATACGGGTGAATAACATCAGAGAAGGGGGCCACGGCGAGAGAAGCCGGAGAAGAATGCGGGGAGGAGATATAGAAAAACAGACACAGGTAATGTATGCCCGTCTTTGCTCTCGCAAGGCTGAATCAAAGAGACGCGGAGAACAAAGAGAAAACACAAAAGCCGGACCAACCGCTGTTGCTGTCAAGCTCGATTGTTTTCCAAGCGGACATCAAGGCCCTGAAGACGCGGCTGCGGGGAGCTGCAGGTAAAGGGGAAAGCATTTACAGGCTCCCAATAACTAAGCCTGTTCTTCTGAAATATAGCAGACAGACAGAAGAGGAAAGGGACCGAGTGTAGAATAAACAGCTCTTTAATCGGGACCAAACGCCTCAATGGGCCATTTGAAAGAGCGCATGAAGCACATACTGATAAAGCAAGCTGGTTAAATGGACAGCGGGCACTATTGAACAGCACGCTTCTGAATAAATTGGATCAACTATGTCTAGGCGAACTGCATTCAACCTTTGGCAGGATTCTTCAGGGTGGGGGTTTGTATGTTTTATGACTCGGCAGAGAAAAAATTTGTATTGATGCCCTAGATATCTCCAGATCAATATACAGAACCCACCCTGAGGAGAAACACGCATTCCTAAGCAAAGAGAGAAGACTCAAGGTAAGGTTATGCGGTGGGAGATGGCAGAGATCTTTTTCGCTCCGGGGGAAAACGGGTCAAACACCTTGGAAAGTAAATGCATGTTCCTGTGTAGCACAACTCTGAAGTGTGTAAAGGAGGAAGCTCATGCCGGCAAACACTAAAATAGATTTGAGCTTTTCGTGCCCTTAAGGCCCAAATGTTACACTCCCATAAAGCAGCTGCGGCAGCAGACTTGAGGAAGAGGACGGCAGAAGTGGTTTACAACACACGGCACGTTTACAGTTAGCTCACCTTTTACAATTCGTAGCCAAAGTTTCTACAACACTTGTACTTCACTGCATTTTGTCACACAGCAACCTTAAACTTCCATGCATTTTACATGATAGACTAACACTAAGTGGTGCAGAATTGTTAATTGGAAACTGATGCATAGGTTTCAAAATTTTTTGACAAGTAAATATCGGAAATGTGTGGCGTTTATTTTTAAACCCACTGAGCAAATATTTCATAGAATCATCTTTTGCTGCAATTCCAGCTGCAAGTCTTTTAGCGTATGTCTCTGCCAGCTTTACACATCTAGTGACTGAAATGTTTGCCCATTATTCTATTGGGAAAACAGCTCAAGCTCAGTCAGATTAGATGGAGAGCGTCTGTGAACAGCAGTTTTCAGATCTCGCCACAGATTCTCCATCGGGTTTAGGTCTGGACTTTGAACAGATGAATATGTTTTGTTTTAAACTATTCTATTGTAGTCCTGGCTTTATGTTTAGGGTCATTGTCCTGCTGGAAGGTGAACCTTTGCCCCAGCCTCAAGCCTTTTGCAGACTCCAACAGGTTTTCTTCTTTTTAATGCTTTTCTTTTAACAATGGCTTTCTTCTTGCCACTCTACCATAAAGACCACATTTGTGCAGTGTACCATTAATAGTTGTGCTGTGGACAGGTTCCCCCACCTGAGCTGAGGTTCTCTGCAGTTCATGCAGAGTCACCAGAGGCCTCTTGGTTGCATCTCTGATCAGTGCTCTCCTTGTATGGCCTGTAAGTTTAGGTGGACGGCCTTGTCTTAGTAGGTTGACAGTAGTGCCATAGTCTGTTCATTTCTGGATGATGGAGTGAACAGCGCTCCGTGAGATGATCAAAGCTTTTTATAGCCTAAAGCTGCTTTGAAATTCTCCACAACTTTATCCCTGGTGTGTTTATCTGGTCTGTTCCGTGAACTTCATGATGCCGTTTGCTCCCCAATATTCTCTTAACCAACCTCTGAGGCCGTCACAGAGCAGCTGTATTTCTACTGAGATTAGATTAAACACAGATTCAGTTGTTAGCAATCATCAGGCAACTTCTGAAGGTAATTGGTTGAACTCAGAGAAAAGGGGGCTGAATACTTTTGCACACCACATCTTTCAGTTTTTTATTTGTAAAAATGTTTTAAATCTTGTATAATTTTCTCCACTTCACAATTGCATACTACTTTGTGTTGGTCTTTCACATAAGACTCCAGTAAAATATCTTTATGGTTGTGGTTGTTATGTGAGAAAATGTGGAAAAGTTCAAGGGCTATGAATACTTTTGCAAGTCACTGCATGTATCATTTCCCTTCCACTTCATAATTAAGCGTTGCTTTGTGTTGGTCTGTAACACAGAGACCAAATAATTGAAGTTTGTGGCTGAAACGTTCAAAAATATTCCATGACAAGTTTGTTTCAATACAGGCAGGGGACACGCGCTGATTATACTCTTAGTCTTCGCCACTATTTGTTTTTATATACCAAACCTGAAAATCAATACAGAATAGTTGTGTTATTTAAAAAGGTTCGATTTGTGTCAATAATGACAGAGAAGGCTGCAGCCAAAACTGCTGCAGGGCTCGTTTTTCTCTTAAGAGGAAAGGAGGACTTCCTTTATTAGAATAAACTACCCACCTTGGCCAAGGACAGCTGCTGGTCAGCCAATAACAGCCACTCCTGCTGCTTTGTAAGAAAGACACTGAAGGAGCATAATGGTAACTCTGTTAAGCTAAATGAAGGCTTTGAATTTCTTTTTAAAGGTGTTTTTTTATTAGAAGAGAAATTTTAGATTTCAATATTTCTATACTTTACATTTTGTGTAACAGCAGACACAGACTCCCAATTTTTCACATGGATGCTTCCTTAAAAGGAGAAGAAGTTGAGCTCTCTGGTGTTCTTAATAAAATTCTATATTTTTTAGATTTAAAACTACAAAACAGAAGAAAAAACTTGAAAAGTGTTACGAAAGGGAAGGATGAATAAGGTAGAGCCATGGAGTAAATGACAGACAACTTTAGAGATAAATGAGGAACAGAGGTGCATAATATCTGTTTTTTGGCCTTCCCTTGACGAGTGACGCCCTTGATCGCCAAAGCATTTGCATTCTGCTTCACCCTCCATTCTGCTCTTCACTCCTCTTCAAGGCTTTGTTCATTTTTTTCATCCTTGAATTCATTTTATGAAATAGCTGTTGAAATGATTGAGTATTGCACACTCGCTATTTAAGTTAGGATGAGACGAGACGGCAACAATAACGGGTCTCATCTTGCAATAAAACGAAGCATAAATGTAGGATTTTGTCTCTGTACTTTATAAATGTACTTAAGTATTCTAGTTGTATTCCCCAGATTCAGCTATTACATGTGAGGGGAAATCACCTTGTTCTGTGATTTAATGGAAAAAAACATGCAAATCTCTAAAAATATATATCAGTTTCTTTTGAGAAAGAAACTGATATATATTTAAATTATTTCAATGTTCATTCTCCACACAAAAAATTGTGAACTTGCCTGACAACATGAAGTACGCCAACAGATCTTCTTGTGCCTCGGTTTGAACATATTCAAAATATGACAAAGTCCTTGACATCTTTCAATAGTTATAAAGCCATTTTTGAGGTTTTGGGACTTCAGTAAACCACAGTGAGAGCCATTACCCACAAATAGAGAAAGCATAAAAAAGTGGTAAACCTTCTCAGGACTCACTGGGCTATCAAAGTCACAAAAGAAACCAGAACAACATCTGAAGCACTGCAAGCCTCAACTGCCTCAGTTTAGGTCAGTCTTTTTGATTCAGAAAAATGGAAATGAGTGATATTTACTCCGTCTCTAGCGGACACTAGCCTCTTTCAAATTTGCCAAAAAAAAACACCTTAAAGATCCTCTTGCTTTTTGAGAAAATATTCTGTAGATAAACAAGACTAAAGTGAAACGTCTTGTAAGGTGTACACCCTGTTACATTTGGCATAAACCAAAAGCATTTATAAAAGTAATCCTACAGTCAAACACGGTGGTGGTAGAGGGCTGGACCGGCATTAGGTTGCTGTAACTCTGTAACGCAAAGCGTGTTATAATGAATAAAATCCCCAGCTGAATAGTTACTTGTTTGTGTAATACTGATATTAATTTACTAGTTTGCTGGGAAAATTGATCTTATTTCTCTTGTTTACAACTGATAAGGGGCTACTAAATCCCACTGTGTACATTATAGTTCTGTAGGATCTCATGTGACAAAAACTGCCTCCGCCACGAGACGGCGTTGTGAACCGTCATCTGTCTGCTGAGAGCCCGTGTTTGTTTGGGTGTCTGAGCCGTGAGGACTGCTGGCAATCCGGGTTTTGTTCAGCACATAGGGGAGGGGGAGGGTGGTCCGGAAAGCAAAACGTGTGTGTGCGCGCGTGTTAGTCGATCTATCAATGTGTCTGAGTGATATATTTTAGCGTGTGCTGAAAACACTTTCAAACAGTTCATTACCCAAGCAGTTGGAAAGCTATTTGCCGAACAGGGAAAGGCTGTTAATAAGATTAAAATCTCTCCGCACCCCACCATCAAGAAAGAAGCCCTTGTGGCTTACACACTATAACACGCACACACATACTTGTCCCTTTGGTAGAGTAGCAACTGGTTAATGAAACAAGCCTGATTTTTCAAACAGCACCACAGTGAATTGTTTTGATTGCCCTCCTCTTTAGAGTCTTTACAGTCCTCAGCCTCCCTCTGTGTACACTCCGTTACCCACACATGAACACTGCATTTTTTTGTTGTTTTTTTTGCCAATTTCCACCTGCTTCCTCCACAAGTCCAATCTATAAGAGCTCTGATTTAGTAATCAGCTTCCGTGTATATGTGCGCGAACGTGCCTCTGTGGAGTGCATTTCATTAAATTTTAATTAGCTTCCTCCTACCTCTCCACGTATGCAAAGAATATTAAATAAATTTATGATGCGACGGCAGTGCGGGACGGACACGTGACAATGGAACAAGAGAGACGCGGCGAGGAGAATTGAAAAGTGGAAGAAAGATGAGATTCAGCACAATTCATTTCCCCTCATTTGTTGCGTATACAATATTAAAGCCATTACAGGCTGCCTCTGTCAGCACGTTTGGAAAAACACATTAGTTAGTAGGGGAAAGATGAGCAAGAGAGGTTAAGAAAAAACAAAAAAAACAAAGAAAACGAGCAAGCATGTGGATCAACCTGTGTATCAGCTGGGACCAAGCCTGGTTGATGCTGTAACAAATACCTCCTGGCACCAAGGCTTTTTATTTTGTTCCTGTCATTTTATCTCACCTATCCTAACAGCACAGCACACATATTCTATTATGTTGGAATTCAAAGCTGAAATCTATGTAAACATAGAAAAAAGGAAAAGCAAAACAAAATGAACACAAGGCAGCCGAGATTACAGCCGAAAGTTGCAGAAGAGTGATGACGTTACCTGTGGAAGATCAAATTCATCAGTGCTTAACACCATGGCCATGTGTAGCTATAGAAAAGCCTGCAGTTTAAATAGTAGTTCATTAGTGGAACGTTAATATGGTGGTTTGTCCCGTGCGGAGCAAGAGGTCAGGACGTTGTCGGAGACTGGCCGATTGCTAACCTAACAATCCGGCACATGGCGCAGGGATCTAAAAGCTCTCTTTAGCAAGTCCAATCTGTGTGCAATTTGCCTACAGAGTTGAATTAATTGATTGTGGCACATTCAAATAACTAAAATTGTATTGATTGAAATAGACACATTGTTGTACTTTGGAAATTAGCAAAAGGCTAAAATATGACACATTTACTTATATTTGTAGTATTTTAGCCTTTGGCTAATTTCCAATTGGTTGTAAGTTGATGTTATTCAGAAAAAAAAACATATATAAATGAAATAAAAACACAGAAATCTTACATATGTTTTCAAGTTATTCTTGTCAGCATCTGGGTAGATATTCAAAAGCAGCTTAAAGTCTCACTTTTCTGTACTCCTGACGGTTTAGCTGCACTACAGCAATATACCAGTCAAAACATTGTTATGAGAACATAGACTCCAACAAAACCCAAAATCTGTAGGTCAACTACAATAATGTGTCTCGCATGTCATTTGTTCCTAAAAAGTCTCTTCAGGTAATCGTTACCAATGTGGTAGGAAAGGAAAGGAAAGAAAAGTGCTAACATACAATCTGGTTCAGCAAGATGTAGGAGGAGCGAGTTTTAATTTAAGTTTATGAAGCAATCCGTTCCTGTCAGGAGATTTAACAGAGGCCATGAAAAGTATAAACCATAGCAAAACACATTTTTAATCCTAAAAAATGTTAAGCTCACAAAAGAACACCTCTTTTAGGAAATTGAGAATACTTACTCCATCTGTCATGGCCATTTATGTTGAATTTTTGTAAATCACGAGTTCTATTTATTTAGTTTTTTTTCTCTAGAAAAGTGACTTTTTAAATTATTTATATGCTTTTAAACCACCGGAAAGGCCAATATTTCATAATTTCTTTCATACTTCTTCAGGTTTTTAGTAAAATTGTAGAATTTCCCTTTAAGGTTATAAAAAAATAAAAGGAAATAACATTAACATTGGTTGAACAAATGATCAATGCATGGCCACCTGGTAAAACTTATTAGCAAGGTTCAAGAGAAGGTACACACACACACACACACACACAGTCAACGCTTAAAAACGCGACAGACATTTCAACAGTGCATGTGCATTCAGCTCATGTCATCCATCCCTGGAGCTAACAGGTTGAATAGAGGGCAGCTTGTCAAGAAAGTTCATTGTCCTGATGGCCTGAGGCGAGAAGCTCTTCCAAAGTCTGGATGTTCTGGCCCAAACCCTCTGCAGCCTCCGACCGGAGGGCAGGAGCACAAAGACGTGGTGGGAGGGGACCAGCATGATGACTGTGGTCTTTCTGATGCTACGGTCTTATAGATGTCATAATTAGTATTTTTATTCACCGAAAGATTAATCACATTAACATAATAGGATGATTTGCTTTAAAACACCCAGAGGTTGTCGTTGTTGGCCAACATCTCAACATGGGCTTTCTGTCAGGAGTTTACATATATACTTTTGAATATCATATATATATGTTTAAACAGCTGCAACTGTTTACACTGCCTTTGTATTTCTTCTCAAAGATAAGTATCCAGGTGTCTGACAGCACGTTATCCCACTAATGAAAAAGCTTTAAGCCAAGTAGCCATTTACTGAGTCCTATATATTCACCTGTAGTAAATCTTCTTCTCTGCTCTGAGGAGGAATATCTGACTGTAAAGAGTCTGAAAGACTTGCATGTTGGAAAACATATGTTACTATGACAACTGGAGACTATGATGCTCAACGTAAGCTGTGGACTAATTGTATTTTTTTTAGGTGTAATGCTGTGTTTAAAGGGTTCATTCATTTATGTCTGCTTGTAAATCTTGTTATGGGAACTGAAACAAACCTTTAAAGTAACTAACGGATGACACCTGTGTTTTACTGCTAAACATAAATGGTAAGGTGGCTTTGTGAACCTCTAATCTTAGTCTTAACATCCTCTTGGCTCTTTGAATCCGTGTGCAATACCTCCCTTCCCTCCTCCTGACTCCATCTCCCTCCAGAGCTGTGCATTTGTCTCTCCTCTGGTAATGAGGAAAGGTCTGCAGAGACCGGGGCTGAAGCTTCATCAGCAAAGACCGGTCTCATCATGCAGCATCGGCACAAACATACGCATGAACACACACAAACTCTCGACTAGCTTCATCAGCAAAGGCGAGTGCCGTCGTGCTGTGACGTGTGCATATAGCAAGCAGAAAGCATGGAGACAGGCGCCATCAACAAAGAGCCGCCTTATCACACGCCGTCTTGCGCATGCACGCAGGGAACAAGAGCGGCAGAGGAGAGAGGCTGCAGGTAGACGGGAAGGAGGAGAATTTCAATTGAGCCGAGGCGGTGCGAGTGATTGGACTATGGCAAAAACAAGAAAACGACAAGGAGAAGGGGGGGGAGAAAAAGAGGAAGGAGAGAGATAAAGCAAGAAACACAAGGTGACAAGGAGGGAGACAGAAGTGACAGTGTACTGCAACCCGGCCTAAATGCGAACGCTTTCATCTGTTGACACCCACTACCTCCTGACATGGCCGTCAACTGTACTTAGAACCACAATCTGGGAGGACACACCAGGCTTTCACCTTGACACACATGAGCTTAAAGCCAGAGACAGTTTATTTGCCAACGCAGTGAGTCTCAGAGATGCACAGCCACCGGGGAGGCAGACTTTAAGAAAAATACAGAGTGCAACACCTCATTGTGCATTACAGACATGCACACTGGAACACTGGAACCGTTCCAGTGGCAGACAGGTGGGTGAGATGGGATGAACCCTGGGGGTGTCGCCAGAATGAGGCTGTCAGACTCCTGTTTAAGCTAACTGGTTGGATAAGCTGCAGCAGATTCGTTGTTTGTGTTATGACAACCCTCCAACCTGCATTCATGGGTCACCAGACTGCTCAGAGCTTTACTTTTGGTGAATTTGTAATAGTGCCTCGGTCTGTGCCTGAAAAACATACTTAAGCTAATGGACTCTTCAGATCTTAATGACAATTTGCCATTTAAGCTTGTCAATGGCAAACTTTAGGGTAATTTTCATAATAAAAACATTAAAGGAGGGGAAGGCTGAACAAACAGTGGATGGATGAAAGGAGTGCTGGACAGATAAATATGATAAAAATTAATGAATGCTTTGGACCACGTGTAAAACTCAAGGCTCGCATCCCGTCAAGGCAATTAATCCTGCCCTCAAGAGCCAAAAAAGGCATACAATGTCATAAAGTAGAGGCATATATCCTTTTAAGTTGTATAAAGTGGCTAAAACTTTACCTCCTGTAGAGACTGTTGATTTTTTAAAACTGTGTAGTAAAAGCAACCTGCCACTAGATGTCAGTTTTCCCACAACATATTAAAACAACTTAGAAAAGTAATGCAGAATGATGAGTTTAAAGAGTAACTCACCCCGATATCAGCTTCTTTTGCATATAAACTGTATAAACCTAGCCTAATGGTGCTACTTTTATGTTGCTGTGCATTTTCTTTGTATTTCTATGTGAACTGAAATGAGATAATGAAATCAAAAGTATCATCTATACGCGTGCAACCAGTCCTTTTAATGACTTCATAATGCCAAAGGGGCCCAATACAGAAACAAGTTTGACGCCCCTGCTTTAGACAATGGGACAAGGGGGGGAAAAAAAAGCATTGTTTGTGTATTAACCCTGAAATTTTGTTTTCTGAAAGAAAGAAAAATACAGTCTGATTCAAGTTTGTGCGGAAGTACTAAAATAGATCATAAGGCAAACATTTTAACATGTGATCAGGCCTCTTTGCACTTCAAATCAAATAGATACCCTGTTGTTGCCCATTCTCAACAGGAACCAAAAAAACAAAATACATGTACACATACACATGCAAGGACATAAGGCTGGACGATAATTCAATAACGATATATATCGATCGACAGAATTATATCGATGATAGAAAAAAGGGTCAATAAAAAGTGCAATAGAACAGTTTTCCTTCCTTTTGCATTCTAGCCCATCATGTAGGTTAATATTACAGTCATTAGATTCCTCCCAACCAATCACAATGCAGACCCAGGAACCAGGCCCCGCCCCCTTCAAAGAGTTCAGAGAGCAAGCGTTCTTTTTTTCTATTTTAAAAACATTGCCGTTTAGGTAAAAAAGTTAGTTTAATAAAGAGTTGAGATTGAATTCAGTGTTTGTGTGTTCTGTGTCTAAAAATAGGTTGTTAAGCAACAGCATAAAATGGTCAGGGCTGCACTCAAAATGTATGTTTTAACTTTGTTGATAATTATCAATATCGATCAATATGATTTCCTATATCGTCCAGCCCTCCAAGGACAGCGATTAAAGTTGTCCGAATTTTTAATTGTTTTATTGTCCTATTTTAAAAGAAAATTCACCTGTCATGTGTAACTACACAGTCTTCTGGTGTTATTTCAAGATAAAAGGACTCACCAGCAACTTCCTAAGTTTAACTTATCTCAGCTCCCGTCGAAGAAAAACATCAGCATAAACAGAAAGAGAGCGATAGAAAGAGAGGGAGACGGGTGGCCACAGCGGACAACAAGAGGTGATCAGTAGAGTGATAAGGTTGAGTGCGGCGTCAATAAACAGAAACACACACACACACACACACACACACACTCTGAGATGACTTTGCGGTGACACGCCGGTTTGCCAAACGAGCCCTGTCTCTGAGCAGATGGTTAGAGTGTGTGTGTGTGTGTTTCTCTGATCGTTTGTGTATGTGTGTTTGACCTTGACATGCAAGCTTATGTTGCTGCCAAACTTCTGACTGAGCGACACGAGACCGCGTTGGGACGATACAAATCCACCTGCTCACACACACACACACTAACACAAAGACACACGCGCGGGTCAAATCAGCAGGTGCAACTCTGACAACTGGATACACTGTAAGTTTTCACAATTTCTTCTTGCAGCATGCAAGCAAGAGTTTAGCCACAAGGTGACACTGTTTCCCCACCGTTTTCACTCTGTGGGAAAGGCAAACAGAGGTTTGTGTGTGTGCGTGCGTTTGTGTGTCTTCATTTGCTCTGCAGTGCTGACAACCGGGCCTTACTGTAGTTTTTAACTCGGATCATTGGCTGTTATGGTGCTCTTGCAGCCAAAACACAAACACAAATGATCAAAACGCGCACACACACACACACACACACACACAGGGGCAGAAACAGGTGCACGGTTTTACCGCAAAACATCTGCAGCCGGTCTGTAAAGCAGACACCCTGCTGTGATTTGTTTTATTTTTTTTCGTCCCTTGATTATTTGCCATCCTTTCTTTGGGTCCCATTGCTTCAGACTGTTTGTCACTGCTTATTCTGGTTTTCTTTGAACGTCTTTACTCCCAAACTGTAAAGCTTTAAAACAACAAGATTATGCACTCAATTACAAGTCTGTGTTGCACAGGGAGTCCAATAAATTACTCTTTTTTTTGGTCCTCGAAGGTGGCAGTATGAAAAGGTGAGACACATTTTAATCCCCCGAGGACTTTCTCATTTATAACAGCACTCAAAAAGAGCTAAACCCAGAGAGCAGGGATTGCACACAGCAGCCTCTAAACTCACTAACCCTGGTAATGATGTGTGCAAAAAAAAAAACAAATAAAAAACTTTCAAGCCACAAATTTGTCTTTTTAATTTAATTTCACAAAAAGAAGGAATTGAGGGGGAAAAAGTGTCCATAGCCAGCACTAAATACCATCTCCATGCCAACCTGTTGTTTAGGAGACATTCCAGAAAAAAACTAAATATTTTCTGTCCTTCATAACAATGTGGAGTTCGCTAAAGTCTACTGGGACTTTGACCGGAGACAAACAGCATCCTTTGGTCGGGCGAGAGTAAGATTGAGCTTTTCTGCAACAGTGGCTGGAGGTAAGTCTGGCTTTAACCAGGATGAATTTGTGGGGGGAAAAAGGGACAGAGATTATGATGATGATGTTCTGTTCCTCTTCCAAATGCCCTTGGACACTTCAGAAAGCAATGCATTATGAAAATCCCAAGATTTTGAACAGAAGTCAGATGGCCTTGTGCAAAAAACAGAAAATGTATCCTTTTTTGAGGTCTTTCAGCAGGATGATCATCCAAAACATGTGGCCAAGCTGACACAGAGATGATTCACAGATGGGGGTGAGTTTACAAGTGAACCCTAGACTCTGTTCTCATTCTTTTTTTTAAATGTTATAGGAAAAGACTAATCACTGTTCAATTGTCAATGGGAGTTACACAATTATCATTTATCAGTATGTTGAAGTATGTCGATTTTCTCCATAATATCAAAATATTCAGTTTGAGTCTGTGATGTACAGACTGGCGACCTGTCCAGGGTGTACCCCGCCTCTCGCCCAATGAACGCTGGAGATAGGCACCAGCAACCCCCGCGACCCCATGAGGGATTAAGCGGTTTGGAAAATGGATGGATGGATGGATGGAGTCTGTGATGTTTCAGTTTGAGTTCATGCTACTTTCGATCATACCTGTTTTGCACATCTGTGTCAGTAATAGCTTGTGAACAGAACAGGAGCTTATAACTCTAAATAAATGCAAGAGCGATTTGTTACAAGTTCAAGAACAAACAAAACATCTCAGGACATTTTTTGATGTTCTTCATAAGAAAAAGAAGAAGAAATGATACAATCTAAAAAAAAAAAACTACATTAACATTTCTGTGCTTGAAATAAGCTAGTTTTTTGGTCAAAATGACCATTTACTGATCACATCAATCCAAGACAGAAAATATTTACACATATGTCTAAAAGAAGCACTCATGTGCAATGAGGAATTAGATTAAATTGACTAGAATACATTTATTATATATAAAAAAAGCTTCACACTCCTTTAACTAACACCATCTTCAAATCTGGATTATTTTTCAATCACGCTGATCTTCAGGAGGTTTTTCAACTGTGTAGAGTACTTTCTTCACCACACATTGGGTTTTGAATGACCTCTAAAGAGTTAAATTTGGGTCTCATCTATCCAAAGCATATTTTGTTAGTATTTCACTGCATTAAAGATGCTTTAACGTGTTTTTTCTTCAGCAGTGGAGTTTTGGGCAGCGAGTGTGAATAAGGGCCATTACGGATGAGTGCTCTACTTCCTGGTTTCTGCCCATTTCAGGTCTCTCCTGTCCTCAAAGTGAGTACCTTGCTAAGAACACTTCTGATTATTCTACTGAATCCAAAAACAGAAATCCTTTTTAGGTTTATGACTTTCGGAAATTCACAATGAAATCAGTATGTTTTATAACAAGGTCTTGAGAGAGCTCTTTGCTCCTTCTTTATTCTCCGTATGTTTTACAGGTCCTTGTTTAGTCAGATGTCAAAGACAAATCCTCATTTCAAAAGGCGATGGACACCTTTCTTTTCTTATGTTCTGCAAGCCTGTGCGGATTCTCTGTGATCTGGGTCATGGCAGCTATAGCGGGCTTCAATTGAAGGCAAACCAGACTTTCAACCAGTGAATGAAAGCCTTCTTGACTTTGATTTTAGCCTGCTGTGTTTTGCTTACACAAATCATGTGATACCTGAGTAAGGAGAACCCCTTTTAAGAGGTAATTTAGGACTAAAACAGATGGCAGTTATTTGCACTGATAGGAGGCAGAATTGTTTCCCACTACAGACAAGTTTAAGCTATTATTTGGCGTTCGTTGCATTTTTCAACCTCATTTTAATGTGTTCAATGCTTATTCCCTGAGTCATTCCACGTTATTACACCTAATTTATGGACTAATTTGTGTTGATTTCTTTGAAGGTGTAGATTATTTGGGTTGCTTGGGGGTGTGGATTTTATGTCCTTAGAGCCGTTAAACATACATTCACTAAGAAGAACGCTGACCTGTTCAATACTCGTTTTCCCTCCATAGTCTTGGTATATCAACTGCTTACTTTAAAACAACTATAAGGCTAGTTCCAGTTGAAGGCTGAATAAAAAATATATATTTAAACATGCTAATTGGCTGTTCAGAGTATCTTTGCATGCGTGGGAGTGAGGGATCACTACAGGTGTGTGTATGTGGGGATTTTGTATGCGTTTGTGAGAATCTGTATCTGGGAGCCGGAGGCCGGCCAATCCAAAAAGCCATGAATGTGTAAACAATGAGCTTTGCAATTCCCAATCAACACTTCCACACCGCCCACGCCTCGTAATCAGGGAGAGTGGGAGAAAGAGAGAAAAGACACAAAAAGCCATCACCCCCATTTCACCGTAATCAAAGCAGACAGGAGGAAGAAATAACATGCTAATCACCGCCACATCCGGTACGGTCCAGAACAGTTCAGGTCATTACACTTTACCTCCTTAGTTTATTTTCTGTGCTGCGTTTATACCAAAGTGCATTAATAATAATGTCCAAACTCTGCTGGCACACGATCACCAACGCACTAAAAAAATATGGCATATTTTAGGAGATGTTAAAAGGAACTAATTAACTCTTCACCATATGATTCACTCCTTAAGTTTTATCGCTCAATAATTCTCCTTTTTCCCCTATGATCTCTGCATACTGTATGTTCCTTGTGATTATTTCAGGCAACTTCTATCCATGCAACCTTCTCTACTTCCCTTTCAAACCGCTCTTGAGATGCAATGAGAATCTTTCCTGACCTGAGGACTCTTATGCCTTCATGTTTACACCAGCCCTTTAACGCACATAAATATCAGATTCTCCTAGAAAGAAGGTAAGGAAATGGCATAAAAATAGTGTCCCCTCTTTCTGCCACGTTCACGGAGATGCAGAAGCCTGTTGGGCCTGGGAATCAACGGGCGACAGCATGTAGAGTCGGCAAATTTTACATCAATGATTGTGAAGAAAACACAAACAAGCAATTGAAAAAAAAAAAACAACGTAACCTTCTGTCGCTCTTGTGCACTGACATTGCTTCTTTTTGAACTTGGAGAAATGATGCATCGCAAAACTGCATCTAATAAGTTCTGCACAAAAGTTGGATTTTCACTGTCCGTTTATAAAATTTATTTTGTGAAAGAATTTTTGATCCAAAAAATTCACTCCTCCAAGATCTCTAAGAATCAGGAAGTAGTAAGTAGTAGATGTCTCCAAATGCCGCCTTAGAACTTTCTTGGAGCGCCTCTAGTGTGAACGGCAACTGCACTTTTTTCCTGTCGCCAGTCCTCGACATAGTTTTTGTTTTCTTTTTAAACACATTGGGCCAGTACAGAAAAAAAAAAGAGAGACTCTGACCTGGCAAAGTCGAGGTCGGCCTCTCTGGACATGGTGATGTTTGTGAGGTTCTGCTGGAGGACAAAGATGTTTCTACACATCTTTTTGATGCCAGACTCGCTGATCCTCTTAAAGTACTGAGCTCCATTGATTAGAATGCAGGAAATGAGATGACCAAGACCTGGGGGGGGGGCATTAAAAAAGGCTTTATTAGGATGTAGACAGCTGACTGTTGACTAAAGAAGAAAAATACATATCGAGTATGCTCAAAAATACTTGAAACACTCACAAGGTTCCCCCATATTTTTCATGTAAATAGTCAATACCATTCTAGACTCAATTGTTTCAGTCCTTTAATGGCCAATTTAAAAATATAAATGGTTAACTATGAATATATGGCAAAAATCATGTCAGTGTTTAAGGAAGGATGGGTAAAGATGGATGGGGGGGAAACCCTGCTATAAGGGAATAGGCAGAACCTTTTGACCCCACCAGGGTCCAGCATACCTTCAAATATATACTGGAACTTGTGCTGCTGCAAAGCGGCTCCCATGGCTTCTTCTATAGCCGAGATGTCCTTGTTCAGTTTGACCACCAGGGGGTCGTAGTCCATGCTTTCCACATTGGCCACAATGGCATAGTTCCCCTGCTTGGTCAGGGGGATCAGGTAATGGAAACAATGCACCCTGGAGTAAAGCAGGGGAGGACAGTTAATAAAAAGAAAGTAGATAAAAGTTGAAACATATTTAACTGTAAGGATTAAATCAAATCGTCATTAAATGCGCGCCGTTCCTCAAACTATCATTTACAATTCTATTCCTCAAGAACGTTTCAGCCACCTGCTGGTATTATATTAGTCTTTTAAATCCCAGTATTAAGTGGGTATAATGTGAACTGTCTACCTGCTTTTAAACCCTATAATTTATACAAAAATTATTCGGTTTCATAAGTATTCAACTACAACTACATCACTGCTGGATATCATTAGGCTAGGCAGAGTGCCGGAGAGCACCACACTGAATATGCAACATTTTCCTTAGGGGTGTTGAGAGAAAAGCTTTAACATCATGTAAATCTAGGGCATAGTTTCAATACCGGTATGTAAACAACTTTTTTTTTATACCAACATAAATTTAAACCTGATAAACATTAGTTGAAGAGCCTTCAGGAGGATGTACTTTAGAGCAGAAAGGAATGTATGTATAGAAATTACAGCTCCTTAACATATTCTGTCAGAGGGCTCAAAATAATTGGACATTTGCAAGTGACATTCCCTGCAAAGCAACAGCCTGAAGGATATGTGTTCACACAACCTTTGGTTCACCCCTGGATTGGAGAAAAATCTGTTGGTACATCTACCAAAATAAAAATATTTTTTTAGTGGCTCAGCAAAATAAAAGGGCTAAAGGTGGCAGTTATAGAGGAGCTGAAGATATTTTTATTTGAGGAAGATAATTCTTCACAGTCTCAAGCCAACTTAGAAAATAGTATCCATCATTAAGTATCATCTGTTTACATTGTCTCCCACTTATCAGCGATTGTGACACCCCACCAGCTCATTCCCGAGGATCCAAAGGGCTCACAAGTGATATTGACGCTCCAGTGAGTTCTGAATTTAAGTCCAGCCAATGTATAAAAAAAAGGCTAACTTCAGCAGACTTGATCCAGGATCTCACATCTTCAGTGAGGATCTATATCTACAGGCAGACCTGTAAACCCAGAGCTTTGCTTTTTGAATCAGCTCTTTCTTCACCATGGCCGACTGGAGCCGTGGCCACATTGTAGCAGATAAGGGTCCAATCCATCCTGCTACATTACTTATAAGCAAGACCTTAAGATACTTGAGCACCTTCTTTTGTTGTGTATAGACTTCTGTCTTCTATCGCTTTTGTGCATTTACAGATATTTAATTGTTAAAGCTAGTTAGATGTCTCTAAAAAAATGACACAGAGGACCAGGAAGGCTTAATTTCTTAAAACTCTGTAAATTATCCAGATGTGCCTCAGAAGAAAATGTTTAAACCCTACAATATTATTCTAAAGGATATAACTTACTACCTCTTTCCCCACAGATAGCTGTGAACAGATAGAGGATTTTATCTATATTACAGTTATAATTAACAAAAGGTACGAGCTTGAGATTGCCTAATAGTGATGTGACGGAATCGCAATGCTGAGGAAATTTCGGCAATCGAATATGCTTATCAATCTCCACAAAATTACATCCACAAGTTCCTGGTAAATAAAAAAGCACTACATCCATACCAGGGCATATTTCTGGGGTAAATTACTACCCTGATATTACATTTTTTACCCCAGTAAATGCATGAACCCTTCTGTATCCTGTGAGGGTAAAAATCTGGTCCATTGTTCCCTCACCAGGACAAAAAGCACATCGGTCCTCCTAAATTCAAGGGTTCTACAATCAATCAGGGATGCCTTTTGAAAACACCAGAGTCTGCAAACTGTGCAGCCACAGTCTGCCACTCCACAGACTAGATTGGCATACAATTTCATTTTATTTATATAACATTCTTTGGACTGGAAGAAAATATGTGCAAAACAGGCTGCATGAATATGTTCTTTTCATCATACAGAAGGTCTTCAGGAGCACTCCTTGCACTCCAAAAGGTGTGTGGTCACTACAAGTGTTAAGCATGTACCAGGATATGTGCACCTTAGACTTGCTCTGTTTACTCATTAGTGTTTCTTGATGAGGAAAAGGAGAATAGAAAAAAAAGATGAAATCTGAATGTATTAGTACAGATAACCAATGATAAAAAAAAAAATAGGAAAGAAAAGAAGAAATTAAGATCAGCTGGCGGTACACTTCCCACTGGAGGTCACATGAGCTAAACCTAATCAAGCTGCATTTTCCTGCCTGAACAGAGATCTAGATCTCTCAATTTCATAAAAAATACCTTCTTTTTTTTTAACAACTTGTATTTCTATGTTCACTTTTAACCACAATATTTGTCCGAGCTCAGGGGGTTTCACAAAGGGCTGCCACGAATCACAAAGTCAATACTATTTAAATTCCTTGATCACAGTGCCCAGGGTGTAAAAATATAAAAATGATATGGGTGAATGTCTTTTCCCCTTACGGCAAAAGCCAAAAAGCACACTGCATACCTCGATCTCTCGTCCCTCCCTCTGAATTCTATCATTTTTTCCCCACTAAGCCACTGTAGATCCTTTTGTTAACCCCCACCACCACTTTAACCTCACTCATCTCTCCTCCTCCCCTTTCTCTCCCTTCCATGCCTCCTCCTTTCTTCCTCATGGCTTCATCTAGCTGGTACCACTATCAGGGGAAATTCGCTAGATGGGGAGAGTCAATGGAGTGTAGCGTATAGCTAGACATCAGCCTCAGGGAGGGTTTTCAACTGAAATCATCAACAATATTGCATAAGCTACACAATGGAGTACAGGGAGGGATGGGAAAAGAGAGGGATGATGGAGGACTATTAGTGGTTGTAGGGGAGTGAAAAAGTATATGGTGTGGTAAATTAACTTAGACATTGACATTCAAAACACATACTGAAGACAATGCAGTTCTCAAATGGAGCATTTGCAAGAGAAGAAATTATTTTTGGCACATTCCCGGGAGACAAAAATTATATCAAGGCAGTAATATTAAGAAAGAATAGGTGGTAAAAACAGCCCATGTAAGGTCATGTGTGAAAATCAGGACACCCGAACACAGCCTGCTTGCTTTCTAACATATTCAGGTATATACATTTTTAAAATCAGCTATAGCAATGCAGACAAATTCAAGCAAAAATAAAATTATCGACTGACGTTTGATATTGTTTGCCGAATGACTAAAACAGGGCTAATTTATGTAATTTCTCTTTAAACCATGCCCTCTTCGAGCGATAAATAATCATAAAAAAAAAAATCAGAAGACAACAGGTAAACATTTCTTTTGAAAGAACTCAACATTTAATGAGGCGGTCATGTCACATTCCCAAGTGCATGGATAAAACAGGGATGTGGCTGAGTCAAGGTTTGTTATGATGTTTGGCTGAAATTAAAACTCTGCCAGTGTGACAGACAAGACAGAGAGTGTGTTTATTTTGCTGCATATCAGACATCTAATAATGAATGCAGATGGTTGCTATTAAAACCTCAAACATACCTTCTGCTGCAAATGCAATTAACCTCAAAATTTCTTCAACTTCACCCCAAATCAACAGCAAGATTGTTGGAACATGGACACAATAAAATAAATCTGAGGACATGTCAAAACTGGTAAAGACATAAAAATATTAAGCTTCAGAAAATTTCCTGACCTAAACTATATGGAATATTTGTAGAATGGACTTTGGTCAGGAAACACATCAATCTCAACAACCCCCACCAAACTGATTAGACGAGTGGAGAAATGTTCAACCACAATCATGCCAGAAGCCTGTTGATGGCTACAAAAAGTGTTGTTTTTCTGCAACGTGCCAACAGATGTTCATTGCATTTTTGTCCATGCATACAATCTCTAGGGATTAGTGAAAAATAGGGATGCACCAACATGAAAATTTGGGCAGATATCGATATCCGATATTAATATTGCTGTTATGTCCGATAATTGATATTAACTTATGTGTGTCTCCTTTACATTTCTGGGATGATCAAATTTTGCACACATTTGTTCCGACTGAAAAACGACCACAGTGCTGACATTGCATCTCTGCTTCATTTGAAAAGCCAACAATTGTGGCTGTAATGCACTACTGTCACTGTCACATGGCCCATAAAACAACCCCACCCCCTCTCCTTCTTAAAACACTGCCATAAAGGGCAATAAGATGGAAATAAACAACGGTTGTTCATATTGGCCCAGTTGTACTTATTGGACCGATACAATAAAAAAAAAAAGACTAAAATTGGCCAATACCGATGTTAATGCCGATATATCGTGCATCCCTAGTGAAAATCCACAATGAGCTCCAGCTTTTGCTCCTCAGTTCTTGTTTTTAACACTAAGGGAGACTGATAGGTCCACAAGGGATAAAGGAATAGCTCAAATGTGTCATTAAATACCCAAATTAATACAACAATGATGAGTCTATATAAACTCCTGACTTGACCTGAAAGACAATGACAATGTAAAACACCACAATAAGCATTTACATTCCCGTATTTCTTTTACATACCTGACCTCCAGATGTAAAACCAGGAGACAACGGTCAGCAATATCCTGGAAGCCCCGAGACAGATCGCTGAGAGTCTGGAGAATCTGCTCCCTGCTCCGTTCGTTGTCCCCAAGCCCCTGGCTGTCTGCTGAGGATGGAGAGGCACCTGGGTGCAAGCAAACAGGAAGGTACAAGTAATCAAATTAGCCAAACAGCTAAAGAGCAACATTAAGACAGACGACTTCTTGAAAACTTAAAACTCCTGAGGTCTTGTAACCCAAAAAAGAAGCTTATTTTTACTAGAATGTCCTCTACTCCTAATGTGCACTTCATATGGAAATCATAGCGGTGATGTAAATGACACCGGCTTATTTCCATGTGTGTCACTGCACCATTAGTTCAACTTCACACACTCGCCTAGTCCTTCTGCGTGTTCCCGTACTTTCTTCACACCACTTGTGCTGAGGCAGCAGGAGCATGTGTTACTGTACGGCATTGTAAGCGACACAAAAGAGCCGACTGGGCTTGTGTGAACGTGAGCCTGAGAGGCCGATGAGTATATATAAATTCAGCTCAGCGTAGATCAATGGCCATAAATTAACAAGAGGGGGAAAAGGAGAGAAATTGGCCGCGTCACTCATATATAAGTCTATTTGGCCAATGAGGCGTGCGTAGATGTGTATGCAGTGTGTGTGTGTGTGTATGTACAGAGACTGACTGTTGAACAGGAGAATGCAGGGGTCCGCGATCGATGTGCCGCAGTCAAAGCCACCTCCCTGCTTATTCTTTCTGCCCTTCCCGAAGGTCACACATGGATGCAAGCCGGTACAAGTCAACACCCACACACACATACACACATGCGTATGTACGGCTAAGACCAAAGATGTGGTAAACTACTTAAAGCCCACAGTAATGTGGAGTTATGTCTTTATTGTGATATACAGGTGCATCTCAATTAGAACTTCATCAAACGTTAACCCACCTCAGAAATTACGGTCAATTAGAATGTTCCATGAGACCAATAAAACATTTAATTCATAAAGTGTGTCCAAAAACTGTACAATAAATGCAAGCAAAGCTTGGTTGGAGGTCTTTTTGTGTGAAGGACTGCATAGTTGCATGTTGTATGTAGCATGGAGATCAGATCAGACCAGTCTGATGTCCAGTCAAACAAAATCATACCATGCACATCAAAGCAGGTAGTGATAATTGTGGCAATGTGGGCAAGTGCTGTGTCCGGCTGAAAAATCCAATCAGTATCTCCACTTCCCTGTCAGAGGGAAGCATTGAGTGCCATAAAATGTTCCAGTAGACGGCTGCGCTGACTTGGATTAATAAAACCCAGCTGACCAACACTGATGGCATGGCCCCCCCAAATCATTACCGAGTGTGCTAGCTCTACCCGGGACCACCAGCAGCTTGGTGTCTCTGCCTCTCCACTCTTCTGCAGGACTCTGAATCCATGATTTTCAAATGAAACGCAAAATTTACTGTCCTTTGAAAAAAAGACTTTGGCCCTCTGAGCAACAGTCCAGTCCTTTTTCCCCTAAACCATGGCAAGAAACTTCTAACATACCATATTTGGAAGTTCTGAATCTGTTAATCTCACAAAACCTTCATACAGGAAAAGCCCACGCCTAAAAAGTACAGATCAACCCCTTTTAATATATCCTTTGCAAATATGCGCATAAAAGGCGACAGGTGAAAAGGTAAAGGGAAATGAGTGCCAGGCTGCAGCAGAAGTGGAGGTGGAGAGAGTAGTGGCTTGATACATATCTTTTGGTCTACAGACAGTACTCAATCCCACCTAGTGGTGAAATTGCTCCTTTAAAGTTAAGCTGCTGTCACCCTGTTTCTTTTGTTGCACTTATCCTTCTGAATCACTCTGGATACAAGATCTGGAACTCACAGTGTTAAACCATTTGGCTGGGTATGTTAGCTACGATTCCACCCATTCATTTTATCCTATCTTTTATATTTAAGGGTTACACATCAATGCTCAATCGCTATGCTCAAGTGGTCAAATAATTATTAGCTAAATTGATCAGACAGTAAGGCGAGCTCTCAGTTTCATTCTGGTTTCAAGCATCCAGCATGTTGGGGTGAGCGAAGCATAATCAGTGACAACCTAGCATAGCATGAGGTGTTACTCTGTCATTTCTGCAACAATTGACTCACAGTTGCTTTGATCCTGCAGCAGTGGAGCAGATACATGTATATATAGTGTTTAAGCCTAGTTTGTGTGGTGAACAAACAGTGTGCACAACAGTATTTAGAGTAAGCAAAGGCAATGCTGGAATGTTACTATCCTAGTGACTCAAGTCTTGCTTTGTCATTGAACAAAAGGCAGAAATGCATTGCATGTGGGTATAACAGTGAACAAAAAGCTAAAGATTTTTAAATATCAGTTCCGTGTGTGCAAACCAAAAGGAAGAAAAAACATGATACTAAACTGTCTCTGTCTCTTTAAGTGGCCAAGGTTTGGGATGGTGAGTGTAACCTCAAGCGCATCAAATCCCAATTTGCATGTGCTCAATACGTTTTTTCTGCCTTTACAGCAGTTACTTTAAATGAATCTTTTAAAGATAAGAAACCGATGGCCTTGAGAAAACAGCGGCGGGGTGTACGCTCTGCCATTCCAATCAACAAAGCAAACACAGCCAGCGTTGTGAGTGACAGACTGGTGACAACTGCTCTTACAGTGTGTGTATCTGACACACAGAGATAAAAAGCAGGGAATGCTGTCGCTCATTAAAGCCTCGCATGTGATGTGTTGGCCTGTGTGCACAGTTGTGTCCAATGTATGTTTGCACTGTAAGTGTACGCTTACATGCAAATTAACAGTCTCCTTGAGTAAACCTGGGGATAATGCGTATGTGCAGTGTGTGGGAGGACACAATGGTGCAGTATCAGTCTCATTTGATTACTTGGAGGTAGAGGCAGTGACGCACTTTATGTCAAAAAAAAAAAAAAATCAAACTGAACCTAGAAAAGTGTCTGTTTTTAAAAAAAAACATAAAATCCACCAGATGTCGCAGTATAAAATATGAATGCTGAAATAAAAACACAAAAACTGGCACCAACAATCCAGCTAGATAAGTAAAAAAACAAAACAATAATTTCTCATGGGAGCACGTTATTAGAACATTAATTGACATTAATTGACATCATTGACATGATTATATAAGGATAAAGCTGTGTACACTTTCTGGCTGACAGATCAGGAAAACAGAAAGCTAAAGCACGATCCTGTCACTGCAGCTCCTAAAGGCAAAAAAAAGGAACATTAACCCTCTATTAGCATCCAAACTATAATTTTGCTAACATTGTGACACTTTTGTCTTAATGAAACAAAAAAACAAAAAAAAACAAAGTAATGATGAAAAAGTTATCTGTTAACACATTTATAAGGCTACAAATTAACAAGGACAGCCCAGCACTGTTCTGTCCTCTGGTAGTGATCTGTTTTCTCTCAGCGCAGGACCTAATTCAGTTGTCCTATTTCAGAGGATGCATATGTTTTTCCCACATTAGATCATCATCCCCTTCTGACAAGTAACGTTCTGACAGGTACCGGTACAGTGCTTGTAATACGTCTACATACACTCAACATAGGCACATGTCATTATTTTGGACCTTTAGTGATGCATATGAACCGTATCATGCAAAGTAAACTTTATTGGACTTTTACTACGTTATAAGGCTGCCATCGTCTATGGCAGGGATCACCAACATGGAATGGGAACCGAGTACAAGTTGAGGACCACATGTGGTGCCCATGAGCCTGGTAAAAAAAACAAAAACAACACAATCCACCACCAAAACTTTATTTTATTCCGCTACTCTTCTTGTTTATTCATATTTGCATTTATATAGATTTAAAGATGACAATATTGATAGCAATGCATGAAAAATGTATTTATTTTACATAAAGTTAAGGTGAACTTTGGCTCTTCTAGTTCAAAGGGCAGCACAGGTAGCCCTTCATATGACACAACACCAATGAAGTAGCTCTCAGTTTCAAAAAGGTTGGTGACCCCTGGTCAGCATGTTTGAGGTTTAGTTTGCACATACTTATATACAATATTTGACATATAATCAAACATTTGCTGCAGCGTTTTGATCTGGTATCGATATGAGAAATTCTACAGTGAATTCATACCTATCCACACTATTCCTGTTTCTAAATATTATTCTTGCAGTTTTCTGTATTATGAGTGAACAGTTGTAGTGGATCCTTTAAGCCTCACTATCCTGCCCATGGAGAGGGTATACAGTAACATTTTTGTCAGCACTAAATGTGGCAGGGGCAAACACTAGGTCCCAACATGTGTTTGTTGAGGTTATCGGTATGACTGCTGTATAGAAAAAGGGTACATTTGCCCTTTTGGGATTAAATAACCTGCTACAGAAGCATGCAACATGACCAACCAGGGATGTATGTCAGGATCCTATTTGTGGACTTCACCTCAGCCTTCAATACTAACAACCAAGACATCCTAACCAGAAGCTCACCCAGCTCATGGTTCTGGACCACCAGCATCCAGACGGACCGGCAGCAGCAGGTGAGACTGGGGAGCATCCTCTCCTCCTCAGCAACCCTGAGTCCTTTTCTCTCTGTACGCAACCAGCTGCACCTCAGCGGACCCGTTTGTAAAGCTTCTGAAGTTGGAGGACGACACCGTTGTGACTGGTCTGTTCCAGGATGCCGATGAGTCTCCATACAGGCAGGACTCCCCCCACACTGGCTCCCCTCACCGTCCCCAACTAAACTGTCTGTACTGAGGATCACTTCCGGCTACCGGGAACCACCTTTGTCGGGATCTGAGCTGGTCCTCACACAGACGCTGCTCGGAAAGAAAGCCCGCCAGAGACTGTACTTTCTGCGGCAGCTCGAGAAGTTTTCTGCACATCCATCACTGTGTGGTCCAGCTCGTCCACAAAACAGGACAAGACCAAACTGCAGCAAACATTCAGGTCTGCAGAGACGGGTCTAGAGTGAAGAAAAGTTCAGCTAACACCTCCTCAAACTCCACACATCCTGAATTCAAACCGTTTTGATTGTTACCTTCAGGTTGTCGCTATAGAGCACTATTTACTAAAACCAGACACCAGAGGCAGTTTCTTCCCCCGGGCTGTCTCCCTGATGAACACTTAACAGTGGGTGTACCCAGACTGACACCATGCTTATTTGCACCTATTTAATAGTCTTTTGTTTAAAATGTATGCATTCGAATTCACATGAAAATATTGTGAGAGCAAAGTGGAAAACAAAGTCAAGTTATGAAGAAACTTGCCGATTAAACTGACTGTGATGTCCAGAAGAAATAGAAATTGTGAACTATTCCCCCTCTTGGCTTGTGGTTGGATCTGTGGGAAAAGGACATGTGTAACAAGCTCCACCCCTGGGGCTGTTTTTTACCCCGCGAAGTGTCGATGTAAATGCACACGGGCATATGCATGAAAGTGACTCAAAGGCCCGTTTCCTCTCGTGTGCATTACAATCAGTCACTCTGACAGAGGGGGAAAAAAAGGGATTACTGTGGCACACGCAGCTGGAGGTCTCTCCGGGGGGTGTCCATGAAACGCACAAACACAAACACACACATATAAAAAAGGAGAAGAAGAAGAAGAAGAAGAAAAAAAAAACAACGCTCCGTTTCCGACTGCTGCGGGCCTGCGCCTGCTTTGATGATGCGAGGGAGGTGTCACAGCATGGGGGGCGCCATTAGAGTCAGGGACAGACGGGCAAAAGGAGACGACTCATTGGTCCGGACTGACAACTTTCTGCTTATTCCCTTCCCTGTAACCAAATTACAACCATCTTAGTTAGAACTTGTTTTTTTTTATCTGCATGGTTCAACATGAGAACATGTATGTGCATATCCCGCATCGTTTCACGCACCCGAGTGTAGATGTGTGTGTGTGTGTGTGTGTGTGTGTTTGTGCTCAGCGCTTATCCAATTATTTTTGAATTTCATCTAAGGCAAACGTCTGTTGCTTGCCATCTGCAGAAGACGAGGGTGGGGAACATTAAAGGAGGAGATCAGCCATAGCATCTTCACACGGCATGCAAACAGGAAGGGACGTTTAATCTTATACACCTAATTTTACACTCCCTGTCCTGCATTACAGAAAAAAAAAGTGTTTGGGCACAGTCTCCATGACCACGAAGAAAACAGTCGCACAAGATTTGGAGATGCAATAAAAAAAGTTTTGGAGATGCAATAAAAAAAAGAAAAAAAAAAAGTATAGGACAGACTCATCTGTGCAACAGAAAGCACGAAACAAACAAAAACACAGCAAAAGATGTCTTGCAGGGCTTAGGTGACGAATGATTTCTAAATGACTGACTGAGGAATGAGGGGAGTCATTAATTATTTCGCTGCCTCAAGTGGTTGAAGAACATCTGCATCTAAACCATGAATTCCTGTCCAGGGAAACAGAGCAGCATCACGCTGGGATAAGATCTAACAATTAGTCTAGATGATTTATATCACCGAATGATTCTTCAAACAGGAAAATAATTAAATGTTACCGAGTAAATAGAAACAAAATAATGGATGACGTACATACAAGAGCATCGTCACCAACTTTAACTAGTCCTCCTGGCCTCTGCTGCTTTGTTAATAAACTTCCACGTCAAACAAAGTCAGAGGAAGAACGCAGCTAGCGGAGAAAGCGATGCACTTGCTACGGTTGAGATGAATGATATCTTGCCATGGTGAGACCAAAACTTTACAAGTTTGAGACCCAGAAGAGTAGATTGAAGGTCTGTTTCTACGCCCACCTAACGACAGGATGAACCAACGCACACGTTTAGAAAGTGTTGCCAGGCAGAAAAAAGAGGACTTAAATTTAAACATACAGAACAAACACGATGCACTGCAGAAGTCTTCAAACCTCTTGATGGTTTCACAATATATAAACTTCTACGTATGTTTTAAGGAACTTGCAAATAATCATGCCAAAGTCAAAAAATGGGAAGATGGTTTAAAAAAATGCTACAAACAAAAGTTTAGAGCGAGACAAGGCTTTGTAGAACCACATGTTGCCTTCAAGTGTTTGGAAGTACATCTCTAGCAGCTTTGTACATCTATAAAGTACTTTTTTTTTCTTTTTTTTACCAATTCTTCTTTTTGCCCGTTTTTTTAAAAGATAGCTGAAGCTCGGTCAGACTGGACAGAAAGCATCCGCGAAGATCAATTCAGTCTTCTTAAGTCTGGACTTTGAGTATCGAGTATCTTTCTGATCTGAAACTGGCTGAATACAAGCGCATGCCACACTTTTTAAATTTTTCTTTGTAAAAAGTGGTTCAAACCTATGTGTCATTTCAGCTTTTAACTTTTTGCTCTCTCTCTCTTTTTCTTCATAGTAGGTACACCTGGTCTGGCGTTCTGTTAACTGTGACATCACCCAGAGAAGACGGATCACCCGCTACTACCATCTAATGTAGAACAGATTACTGGATCAATGTGTGCTTCTGTGCTTTTTTGTCTCTCTTGTTGTGTCTCTGCTCTGTCTTCCGTAACCCCAGTCGGTCGAGGCAGATGACCGTTCATACTGAGCCCGGTTCTGCCGGAGGTTTTCCTTCCCGTTAATGGAGAGTTTTTCTTCCCACTGTCGCTTCATGCTTGCTCAGTATGAGGGATTGCTGCAAAGCCATGCACAATGCAGACAACTCTCCCTGTGGCTCTACGCCTCTCCAGGAGTGAATGCTGCTTGTCGGGACTTTGATGCAATCAACTGGTTTCCTTATATAGGACATTTTTGACCAATCTGTATAATCTGATTGAACTTGACTTTGTAAAGTGCCTTGAGATGACATGTTTCATGATTTGGCTCTATATAAATAAAATTGAATTGAATTGAATTTAATTGAATATGTAGCTCGTTGTTGTAATTAGACAAAATCTGGAAAAAAATACTTTTACAAGGCAATGTGACAGAAATGGGCCTTTGTATTCTTGAGTAAAAATCGTGAAAACACATTAGAAGAGCCCTGTCCTCCAAGCAGACAGGCGAGGAGACGCCATCCATGCTGCCCACCACGGCAGAACATCACCATAGTCCGTGCACACATGCTTTGCTTTTGAGACGTCTTTAACAGATGATGTTTCAATTTGCATATGCACATACTAAAGCGGATTTGTCACAGTGAGATAGCGGAAGCTATCAAAAAATACTCCTGATATTCTCATGCTAATCTAACAGATCACACAGCTGTGGCCAGATTCAAGAAAGAAATACCTTTCTCCTTGAGAGAAAAAAAAAAGAAAAGAAGAAACACCTGCAGGAGAATGTGGCAAAAGGAAGGAGGAAAAGAAATGGACGAAAATGAAAAAAAAAAGAAAAAAAGTAGAAAGCAAGAAAGAAAGAAAATGGCAAAACAAGGAGAGGAGAGGAAAATGACTTGTTCATACCTGACTGCTTTTGTAATATAAAATCCAATTTGGAGAGAAATAGACGTGAGCTGTGCGGGGGTGGCGGGTTGGAGGATGAGATAAGGTGGGCAGTTTTTTCCCCCTGCCGTAGCCTTGTCCCATCTCACACGGCGCACGGCTGTGTACACACACACACACACGCGCGCGCACGCGTCGCCCAGCAAACCCACGCACATGTAGTCCGCCATCAGCTCGCCAAACACTAAATAATGAACAATAAGGAGGCTGTCCCAGCATGATAAGTTACTGCCCCAGCCTTCCCATTAGTGCCACCCGCAGGAATTAATGGTAATTATGTCACGTCCCTTTACCGCGCTTTTATTGAATTCTTATCTGCGAGAAGACGAAGAAAGCTGCCGTCAGGGGCGCGGGGGGGGGGGGGGGGGGGAGGAAGTGCGTGAAGAGAGATACGGCGCTGACAAAGTCAAACCCAAATAAGAATATTTCATATTTAATTATTTCATTTTCGAGAAGAAAAGTTGCGATATGGAGCGGCAAAATAGTGCAAGTTCAATGAGCAATCAGAAGTCTGAAGCCAAAGAGTTGTGACAAAGGCTGATAAAGGTTGAAGGCCTCTTTATTCCTCTCAGAGAGGTGCATAATTTACCGCGCTCTCTGACAACGCACCTAGATATGGCAGAGAACCCAAAAAAAGTTTTTCACATATAGTTTAACCCGTTCACTACAGAGGCAAGTGCGCCATATAATAATAAAAAAAAGAAACTTTTTACAATTAAATTGTGTGACTATATAACAAATATAAACTCATTCTGGGGTAGTATATTTGCAAAAAACTGTTTAGAAGTTTCCATCATGATAGGGTATCTTAATTAGCTTAAAAACATTAAAACGGTGCCAAGAAACTTCACCATTATGCCACCATGGACAGCTTGTTCTGCTGGCATATGGCACGTTGGTACCATGGATTAATGCTGCTCAAGCCAAATTCTGACAACCATCTGCACTCTTATCAGATATGGATTATTTTATTTCACTTTTTTTAAACATACAATTTTTCTTGCAATCTAGTGTATGCCCCTTGCAGACACGTTTTTATCTTAGCCTACAGGAGCAGATCACAGATGGGTCAGCAGCCCATCATCCTTAGGGTATTACTCATCATGATTTTTAAGTAGTTTTCAAGATTTCCCTCTTTTCTGTCAACTCTCACAAAAGCCGCAGGTCCTGCATTAGTTTGAGCCTCACTTCAAATTAAGGATAAAAAGAATAAAGGCCATTGAGTTGCTGCAACAATTTAGGAAGACCTTATTGGATTTTTTTTTTTTTTTTTTGTAATTATACCTTCCAGAATGACAGAGATCCTTAGATCTGATAAGGTTTATATTTTTGCAGTTGGTGTCTACCTCCCCAGTAAAAAAACAAACCAACATAAACAGATCCTCTGTCTGCATAAACAGACAGAGGAAGCCAGAACTGTGTCTTGTGTGAAAAGGGTCAGACTTTTTAACTCTCTGACAGACATCACAGTTTGTTCTTATTTAACTTTTAGAAAAATCTATAAATGTTCAACAAACAGATTAAAATGAATTAATTTAATAATCACACCAACAGCACAGCATAAGGGATGAATAAAATAAATAGCACAGGTTGGGGATAAATGCAGAAGAGATTAATGATGCATTAGGTGATGAGTCAGCATTGAGTACGACTCCTGCTTGGTGGATACAGTCAAACACAAGCAGAACTAAGGAAAATAGATGTTTGCATGCATATATGTGTGTTTAAAGGGCTGTTTGACAACTCCAGTGAGAAGGTAATGAACGTTTTGTTTTTTTTGTGATTTTTTTTTTTAAATGTAATGAGGAGCAGGTGAGAGGTTTTGCAGCAGACACACTATATGTAGAGATGAGGAAAGACCTCTATCCACATTCCCGTGCTGTTATTATCTGAAAATATCCACCAGAAAACTATAAATAATGTATAGATGTAATCCTTAACGGCGGTTAAAGTGAATGTCTGTGTCATTATCTCTTACAAATATAAAAAAAAAACATGCAGGAAAGGCTGGATTTTCCTGCCTGCTGTCATTAACCGTATAAAGCCTTTCTGTCTGAGTCAAAGGGGAACGTAAAGGACTGTGAAAGCATAAAATTGTTTGCATTTAATAAGTCAAACTATTGTTGTTAGAAATACTGAGTTTGCTGCAGAAGGAGTAAGCAACAACATACGCCTAGGCTGGTGTTACTGTGCCAGACATAAACAGGGAAAGTATTGCATAGGTTAGCGTCATGAATATTAGATTCAGTGCATAATTTAAGTGCCTTAACAAATCGGCGTATATGTACTCACTGGACGCCTGAGGCAGGTTGGTGAAGAAGGTCTTGAGGCGACCAGCGAGCCACTCCATGCTCTCCTGAAGGTTAGCCAGAGCCTTGAGGTCGCTGACGTCGCGCAGGATCTCGTTCTGGGGGATTAACTTATCTCCCAGGTTTCCTGTCAGCACCTCTGACTCCTTAGCGAAAGCAGCGCTGAAACGAGACAATTACAGTTCCTCACCAACTGTTCCTGAATATGTTAAATATACAGCCACTGTAAGAGAATGTTTATGTGAGCAAAGACGGGTGCAGGGAATGTAACAGGAGTAAATAAGCTGGCGTATCATTGTCCTTCCATTTTCCAATTAAACACTACCTTGTGTTGAACTGTCACATAAAGTCTCAAGAACATTTATGAAAGTATGTGGTTGGAATGTGACAAACTGTAAAAGTGTTCAAGGTGCATGAATGCTTTTACAAGGCATACGAAAGACCTTAGATATTAATCAAAAACTATTTTGAAAAAGATCTGCTTCAAAACTCTGTCGTATATATGAGTTAACATGGGTCAGAGCTCTCAGGTATCAAATACGTATTCTCTGGCTAACAGCATATTCATTTCTAGTCTAAATGCTTTAAAAGACAGCAGTTTGTTAAAGTTAAAACATGAAAGTGTAATGAAATAAAGGTAAGCGCATGTATCCTTCACACAGTACAATTTCTAATAATCTTAAACCCATTTGGTCAGGGATGTAGCAGTGAACTATTGCCTTGATCTTAGCAGTGATTCACTGGCAAAAATGGTAGTGAGTGAATGAGTAGACGGATAAATAAGATGGCACCAGGGTAGAATGTATATTCAAATGAAGTAGGTATTTTTCAAATCATGAATCTTTGGGGGTAAAAAAGCAAAACAGAAAACTGAGAAAAAAATTATAATTTTTTTTGTGTCCTGTCTGGCAATGTGGCATTAGGAATTGTTGTCTTAATGCCAAAAACAGCTCAACAGATTTTAGTTTCACATACCGCTTTTGCCATAGTGTTTCGCTTGATTTATGCATGCAAGTAGCTTTATTATAATTTATGCAGAGAATATTTCATGTTATATGGACACTAAAACAAGAAGGCAGAAGAGAAAAAAAAGGAGAAAAGGTGAAAAATAGAGAAGAGAAAAGGGGGAGAATGATACAACATCCTCAGTCTGCTTCTTCACCTGCAAAGAGAGATGTAAAGATAACAGCACATCCAGCCGATAAAGTATTACAGATACAATCAATTGACGCCTTGGTATCATCACTGAAGTATTAATTAATACGACATGTATAAAGTGACAGCTGAAGATAATAATAGGGGTTTTCTGTATGGAAGTGAGTCTGTAAGTACCTGGAACCAAGCACCTGTAGGTGTTTGTGAGAGTGCACTTGTGTATGTGAGGTTTATCCATGAGAAAAATGCTCAGTAGTGGTTGTGAGGAGCCAAAGACCCCCCCCCCCCCCCAGGAACATTTACAAGACAGCAAAACAAAGATGTACAAAGTGATGAAAATAAAAGACGCATTTTACTTGAAATCACTTGTGGTTGAAGAATGACTGTGAACAAAAAAAAAAAGACAGATGGTGAGAATCGGGAGAGTTAGGTAACCATGGTACCACAAACTCAAGACATATGGACTGGCCTCCAGAGTCATCAGGATGTCCACAAATTCAAGATCCTCCGAATGACAGATGGGTTAAAAAGAAGACAGAAACACGACTAACAGGCAGGCGTATTTAGCTGATTAACTGGGCTTTAATAAAGCACTGGGCTGAGAGCGGGGCAGCGGTTAATCCACCGTTTCACCGCGATGAAAGCGTCTCAAATCAGACAGCCGGTTGGTCTTTTTCGTGCTATCTCTGAGCTGCTCTGTATGTTTGTGTCTAAAAATAAAATAAAAAGCAAGAGAGAGAGAGAGAGAGGGACGGAAGCAGGGTGCACACAACAGATTGACTTTCTCTGCCAAATGATCAAATTATTTACTTTACCATTCCCCTACAAGCCTCGGTGTTCCCTGCAGAGGACGCACATTCAAAGGCTACTTTGATAAGACTCAAACCACTTTTCTGTTCCTCACTGACTCTCCTTATTTTTCAGGTTTTGTCATTCTACTTCACTTTCTTCAAATACAGGGTGCCTCAAAGAGCAATTGTGACTCTTTTCATAGGCATTATCGCAGATTAAAAGGAAAACAGAGGTTTGCATAAGTTCTCTGCAGACGAGTCCTAATAACTTCTTTCCTCCTGACAGTGTTTAGTGCATACCGTGTAAAGTCCTCTTCGTCTTCCCTCTTCTGTCGCGTCTGTCTGGGCAGCGTCATGTTTGCCCAGTTTGGAAGGGACTGGAGGAGACGGGTGATGTCCTCATCTTTAGCCCAGGAGGCGCTGATCGTCAGCTTTTCCTCACACTGGACTATAGCCCTGAGGGGACACAGGTGGAGCCACATAAACTAAGACATCTTAAGATTCAACAGTTTTAATGAGAAAACTCAGAAAGCTTCAAAAATAATTAATTACCCTTGAAATTCTCCAACTTTTCTGAAAATTCTTCTAAATCATGTACAGAATTGGTGCATTTATACTTGATCTTATTTAATAATTAGATGAACATAAAGTCAAAACTACGATGGAAAGGTATAATTTAAAGCATATCGTTTTGATTGAACGGCCTAGTCAAAGTCTAGACCTAAATTCAATTGGGAATCTGGAGCAAGATTTAAAAATTTGAGGTCATCTATCTCTTCATCCAATCTGACTCAGTTTAAGATCAGCAATGTCTCAAAAAAAGAAAATTCACCACTGTAACACGTGGTGATAATAAAGATTCTTTATTGCAAAGAACAACATGCAAAAATTACCCCAAAAGAAGTAAATCCGGTACATTCCCCAAAAAGGGTTGAGCTTTAATAGTAAAACTGGGTCTACTAAGGCCGGATAACTCAATTCAAATACACCCTAAATAGTTTTTTAGATTTATTTTGTATAGAAAAGTTAAAATGTTGGTCTATCAATAAAAATCCAAGGACATAGATCTAATAAGCTTCAAGGTTTTGAATACTTTCGTAAGGCAGTTAAAATAGTAAACTGCACACTAGATCAAAGTGCATAAAAATACAAATAGCAATTTAGACAGTCTGCAGACCTGGTCTTCATTGCTCAGGGGCCCCAACAAGACCTAGAATGACCTGTGACCCTGACCACATGGGCTCCCAACAAGTTATTTCTTCTGTGTCTAGTGCAGTTTATTAATCTTTTTCTCCCACCATATTTTCTGGGCTTTTCTTTACCTAGAAAGGTGTTTGTTGATCCCAGGGGAGCACATAGGAAGAGTATTTCAAAGCAAACATTTGTTTCTTTACCTATAGGCTGTGTTGCAGATTTCCTTGTAATCCTTGAGTTTGTCACAGACCATCTCCAGGAACTGGTTGGAGTAGGCACTCAGATCCTGCATCAGGCTCATGAGGTCCTGGATGGACTTTTCCACAACCACGGTGCTCTAAATGCAGAGAGAAAAGTGAATAGATATTAGCAGGAGGCATGCTTACTATGTGCTTTTCCTTTAAACAGGGAAAGCAACACACTTGTCATTTCGAAATCATATTTGTCTTTGAAAAGCTGGTCAAAAACTAAGGTCAGGCTGTAAAAAAAAACAAGAACAATAGAACAGATTGGATGGGTGGATGAATGAATGAGTGAACGGACAGATGGATGTATTGAGTAGAAGGACAGAGATGAATTGATCAATGGATGGATGGATGGATAGATGATTACATTGTTGAACGGGGAGATGGACAAAAACACAAAAAGAGTTGGGGGAACTACCAGACAGATGAACAGATATATGGGTGGATGAATAGATGGATAGGTTGATGGACAGATGAATGCACAACCAGATAGACAGAGGGTCTTTATTGTTTATGATAATACAGCAAAGATGAGCAGAGAAGCCACAACTTAATGCATTTGACACTTCTCCCTCAGACCATCATACAGGTTTGTAGCTGAAATAACATCTCATAAGCTAGTTTAATTCACGTGACTGAGGGATTGTGTCAGCTAATTTTACACACTGATCCACACCTGGAAAACTCTTTAAGTTTTGACCCCTCCAGGCAGATGAACAAACTAATACATGCAGAAAGGAAAAACATGGACTAGATTTTATGGTAGTGTCGGGTCGGATCAAGTCTGCTGTAACGGCAACGCGACAAGAAGTCCTCCAACTTCTGTGCATGTCACCTGCGGCCGGAAAGATGACTAGTGCTGGACAACTTGTCAGAAGTCCTAATGCTGCTAGACGAATGGATGATTCTTTGTGGGTAAGCGAATCGGTGTGTGTGCACCTATCTGTTCGGTTTGAACTTCTGTGCCGTGTGATTTCGGAGTATCAAAGTGATGCGTGCGTGTGTGTGTGTGTGTGTGTGTGTGTGTGTGTGTGTGTGCATCCGCATTTTTCACGATGCACCCATCACCAGAAGCCACGGCAGAGCGGTGACAGCAGCCATTACAGATTAGCCACTCCTGCGTGACTAATAGCTGGCCCAGGAACAGGAAAGCAGCTTCATATACCCACACACACACACACACACACACACACGCACACACACACACTCATGCAAGCACAGAGAGGGGGCCAAACCTTTCAAAACACACACCTTCGAGCAACTCAAAAGCTGTTAAATAAGATAACAAGTCAGAATCATCCAGTTTGCCTATTCCACACACTTAGCCAATCTATGTTATATCTCTAATGATAATAATTACTCACTATAACTGTTGAGATCGGCAACAGGCCTCTCTGCAAATGGCAGTCACTGTAATGGCAGAAGTGCCACCTCTCTATAGACGGGAAAGACTTTTCTTCAGCTCACTACTTCGCCTATGATCATTTAACGTGGACTTCCTCCGATTGTACAGAAAATGGAAAACTTCATAGTTTAGTCAAATTAAATGGAAATTACCTTTAGGAGATAGACAGTAAAAAGTCTGACAAATGCAGAATAGAAGCACATGACCTAAACCAGACTTATCCTTTATTCCCAATTATAAAGGGTGATGAATGGGAAAATATGTAGTCAGTGTAATGTCAACAACATTAAAATGTAAAGAGAGGAGAAGTAGCATACAAGGATTTGGGGCAGTGTAATATTTAATTATGTTAAAAAAAAAGAAGCTCATATTTAGTTTGGAGATAGACTTTTCAGGGTTTTCTCAGTCGGGACCAATTTCCGATTGTTTGGGATGTCGGACCAGCTGATTTCAATTCGAAATGTGACAAGAACACAAATTAGTTAAAAAAAAATGTTTAAATCTGCGGTTTCTTTATAAAGGTAGTAGTTTAGAACTGAAGTAATGGTCCAAAAATAAAAAGGGACCCCTGGCGTGACAAAATAATATTAATATTAATAGCCCGTCTCCGTTTCTGTGTCTCCTTCATTCATTTTGTCACAAGCAGACGACAATGCGCACACACAAACAGCAGCTGCTCCACTGAGAAATGTAATGATCCATAGCACCGCGCATATCCACAGAGCGCTAACCGTGGCCTCGTCTCTCTGCCTGTAGAGCAGCCTTTACTGTCCATGCCTGACTCCCGGTCAGCCTGCCAGGGTGGGAAGAATCACACACACCCTGCAGGGGAGCTTGCTGCTAGGGTAGTTAATGCCCCCGGCAAATAAAAAAGTTGGGAGGCAGAAATCTCATTCTGTTGCAGAAAAGCAATTGCTGCCTCCCAACAGAACACAACTGTGAATAGAATCCAATAGAATAGACTATGGTGTCCAGAACAAACCATCCAGGAATACGATTCATGAAGATGTACAATGCAACTAACGGCTGTGCATTGATAAGAAGCCAACATGTGGATTAATGTGTAAAAGAAATGCACAGGAAAAACTGGCAGGAAACTTGGACGATTTCTGCTTAATAATCCCTGACAGGTTACTGGCCAGTCAGAAACTTAAACATAAGATAAAATGTAACCATCACACCCAAGACAGCAATGTTCTTCATGTGGATGCTGTTACTGAGTGAAGAAGACCCACCATTACATATTTGTAATATAATGAGGTGTTTATCAATAAAGTCAGAGAAAGTATAGAGATGTAAGGAGGCTATTTAAAATGAAGATTCTTTTTTTGTGACATGTCAAGGCAGGTCTGCGAAAAAGCGATTGAGAGCAAGACTGCAAATAAGACGGCTAGCAAAGATGCCCTGTTTTATCCTTCTGAGCTGTCAGGGGGATGTGGACTTAAGTTAATCAGGATATTGTGTGGTATTTATTGCGGAAGCCGTAACATTTAAATTAAAGAGTATTTAAAAATACATTGCAGTCTTTTTGGCAAAGGATTGCAAAGGACTGCATGTCGAACTCCCACAAACACAAATCGAAAAAAACAAAAACAAACAAAAAAAAAAGGATCCAAAAGATGGCTTCCACGGGACAGTTGCAAAGTGGACACCCGTGCTGACCTGACATTTGCCGAATAAACATCTTGATGGTTCCAAGACTTTCGGAAAAAAGTTTCTGTGGACTTGATTCAAAAGTGGAACTTTTAGGGAGGTGTATGTGTCACCTTACGCCGAGCTTAAACCAGCATTCAAAGTCCAAGACGCAACAAACTGTCGATCCGACGGAAAATCAGATCGTATGAAGTTGTAGCAATTACATCTAGTTGAAGTGAATGGAGCCGGCAGACTCTCGTTCAGTTCCAAGTAACCGTGTCTGCTTAATTCTGACCAAGGTAGACCCCTTTTCTATCTTGGCTTTGATATTTTTTACAACTATTACCATACATTACTGTATTTTTTACAACTTCTTCAACAGTAAAGAAAAATTGTGAAAAAAAGGTAAAAAAAAAAAATCAACATCAAAGAAAGGAAGCATAACTGGTTGCTTACTTGTTCAGAAACACTCTTTTAGATAGTATAAATAAATAATAGACGTGCAAAACATTACTTGGTGCTTTCAGACATTTTAAAAGTGCAAATACATCAAACAAATTCAACAAAGCAGAAAGAATAAAATTAAACTGGCTGCTACTGTTTAAGAAAATGTCAGTTTTGTAAGTAAAATAACTACCACATTTGTTTTAAGAAACAAAAATTGGTGATTAGTCATTTATTGCAGGTGGCAGTATGATTTTGGGACTTTCTAGATCAAATATTTTCACCTTGTGGCTCAAAACGTCACATGCAGCAATGACTTGTGGGTAATACACATCAGTGAAGTCTGCATCAAAGTGTGGATTGAGGGCGCAAAGGGGTCGGGACGAAAGACCACTCTGGAGAATCAGGAGACACTACGCGCACACACCCTCAGTGTGAACGTGTATTTGAGAGTAACAAGGATGGAAGTACGAGTATTGGGACAGGGCCAAAATATCTGAACTGTAGGTTCATCGAAACCACACAGCTCAATAAACAATCAATAATCAACAATTAATAAAACATTTTCATAAACAGTGTGTTTACCTAGGGTAAACAAAAGTACAGAAAAGTACAGAAAACAGGTAAGAAAGCAAAACAGCAATTTTCTTTGAGCTTGTTCGAGCAGCAACTGCAGCTTTATGGTATGTTTCGCATGCACAGCGGTGAACGTCGGGTTCACTGCAAGTCACCGTGTCATCAAATAGGAGAAGCTTCTATCCGCTTGTCTGTTCAGCTCAACATGGTGGACCGGGATTTTACCAAGCGAGTCGCAGTGCTGCATTTAATGGGGAAAACCGAAGAACAAAGCCACCCACAAACCTCTAAAGAGCATTCCTTACTGTCTCCCATTTTGATTGAAAAAAGCTCCGTCTCCACTGCGCTCCTTCACCGTGCCTCCCAACAACAACCATTCCCTGATTTGTTGCAGCGACACAATTTGACAGAAAAGTTCAGATTTTTGAACTCGTACGAAAGTCACTGCAACACTCTAACCGGCAGAATTAAACACTCCATTTGCATAGAGATAATACGTAA
The DNA here is from genome assembly GCF_011125445.2 of Fundulus heteroclitus. NCBI lineage: Eukaryota > Metazoa > Chordata > Actinopteri > Cyprinodontiformes > Fundulidae > Fundulus > Fundulus heteroclitus. The sequence continues at coordinate 80,202 of NW_023396959.1, forward strand.
ATCCACCGTTCACGTAGTGGACACCACGGTCGGTCCAAACGTACCGTTCCGTTGACATCTCGGCTCGTTCATGCGGGCAGACTTTGCAGTACAAACTCTCGCGACGATATTCAATCTCGCTAGTCTGGTGGTGCGTAGACATATCCTCTATTCCAGACAGTAGGTCAGGAAAAAAATCTGTACGAATCTGTCCTTCGGATCGGACAGTTTGGCATGTCTCGGCCTTCAGAGGAAGAACGTCATACCAACAGTTAAACATGGAGGTGGTAGTGTGATGGTCTGGGGCTACTTAGGGTGTGGATGACTTGTTGTAGTTCATAGAAACATGAATTTTGCTCTGTCATAAAAGAGCCAAAAGGGAAAAGTACCTTTTAGTGTGCACTGTGGGTTTGTGTAGTCAGTTTTATACCTACATACTTAAACAGCAAACAGGCATAAATCGGAAGCAACCGGACTTTTGTTTAGTTCTTTCTGAAAACGTTTCAACACCTATCCAGCAGTCTTTGTCAATCCTGGTGGCTCGCACTTGAGCAACCTGCAGTTGGAGCACTGCTGTTTTTAAAGGACATGGAGGCCCCTCCTCCCTGGCTCATTCTAAGTTAGATGCAAATCAACCTTTCAGAGACAGGCTGCAAAAACACAAGCAGAAAACCAACAAATGGTGTTTGTGTGGGACGTGGCGCATTTTTAAGACATTACTGATATGACATTATTAAATGATAATAACTTAACACAAATGCGCAATAAAACGCCTTCCAGCGTTTCCGAGATGTGTTGCTACATTTTCAGAGTCATAATGAAAAATGTTTACTCAATCAAATCATGGGTAAGTAAAGGGGAAATAATATTCTATAATTAGATGTCTATGGCGTGGTCAAAAAGTTTATATGCTACATAATTTATAACAGCGTCCTGCAGTGCTCGTGTCACTGCTTTGAGGCTGCAGAATACAATAGTGGGCCCGGCTGGTGAATGGAGAAGAGTAAACAATGGCTACCCGATTCATTACTCCTGCTCTAACAAATGCTCCTGCACTCAGCTCCCTTGTCTAATTTGCTCATTTATTCCAGCCATTCGTCTTAGGCTGCAGCAATCATTAAAAAGTAATCAAGGAACAGATTGAGAAAGGGAGGGCTTTGAAGGAGACCTAGAGTGTGCTGGAGAAAGCAACCTCGCTTACATCTCCTCTATCTTGTTTGACTGTTATATAGAATATGTCATGGAGGCTTCTTCATCCCCAGTCTTCCTCCTTTCTAATGTCTCAAGCTTAAAGGTCAACATGCTGCGGATCCACGTGAGAAACACCCGTATGTCTTATTTAATTCCCCCTTTCCGGTATTTTATTACTCTGCAACTGCGCTTGGTTGCACTTTGCCTCTACTCTTTTTACACCATTTGTACATAAACACACAGAAAATTAGAGTTTGCAAATGGATCTCGGAGTTTGCCGGGGTAAACTCCCGTTGAGAAATGAAGGCTGCGGCAATGCTGGTTTAATGACAGCAACAAGGCAGCATCCCAAATGGCATCCGAGTGGAAAAATCTGCTAATGCATGGACGTCGCCACAGAAACCACCCCGGGTTTGTGCTAAAAGTAGTCATTTTCTTTGGTGGAACATGGGGAAAAAGCCATTATTGTAGCGAGAGAACGGGGATGTTATTGCTGCTGCTGAATTCTGTTGGCTAAATCGGCCATCCTCTAAAATAGAAGGGTTTAAAATAAGCGTCATTTTACTAACCCAGGCAAATTTTAAACCGCCTGATCACAACCGGCACGGAAATGATAGCGTTGTGTTGCTTCTGTAATACATTTTCTTGTCTGCATCGGAAATGGATCATGGATTTTCCCATTAAACCAGCTGGGTGCCCCTCAAGGTTTTGCTGAGGTCGGAGTCTTTAACCCTGCACAGCCTCGCCGTTTCACCCACACCCTGACCTTAAACCACTGACACGTGTAATGCCTCTGCAATGCCACTCACATGGTTGGCCAAGGGTTGCCAAAAAAAAATACACACTCAGCAAAGCAAGCAAACTCCCACACATCAGGAGCACATGCAGAGATAACCCCGGTCCCCTCCCGTTTCCCCCCCCCCTACAAAGATTGTCCCTTTCCTGAGTAAAGAGGAGGTGGGCATGAGTGGGACATGGGCTTGACAGATCATTCATCAATGTCGCTGTGGAGCCGTTCTCCAAAGACTCCCCTGACACACACCGGATGGCATTCATTGCTTGTGCTAACTCAACTGCAACACACGGCTCTTTGAATGTGCACGCATGTAAGTGGGTTAACATTTTCCCATGTTATCGCAAAATACCTTCAATACACTTGATTCTGATGTTGTGTGACAGACCAACACAATGATTGTTAAGTGGAGAGAGAAGGACACAGATGGAAGACTTTTGGGGTTTGTCTCCACCAGCTTCGCACATCTAGAGGCTCACGTTTTTCTTTCCATATTCTCCTTTGTAAAGTGGCTTAAACTCTGGTTCAAAATCTTTAAAGAGTAATTTTACAAGCGTCACAGTTTCTCAGTTAGATTTAGGACTGGATTTTGACTGGTCCATTCTAACAAGAATGTGATTTGGGCTAAATCATTCCATCGTAGGTCAGGTTTTAGAGGCAATCCTGTTAAGCCTCTAACAGAACTGCCCTGTATGTAGCTCCATCTATGTTCACATTTAATCTAAGCAGCATCCCTGTCCCTGCTAAAGAGTATGCTATACTACCACCACCACCATGTATTACAGTTTTAGTAGTGTGTTCATGATGACTCATTTGTCACATCTTGTATGGAGACCGAAACATACTCGTCTCATCGGACCAGTGCCTGTTCTTGAGTCTGTGTGCTGTGTCTCCCTCCATGTCTCATGGCAAACTTGAAAACCAGATTTATATTATGGAAAACAAAGTCCAGTCAACAGAATCTCTTATTCTGCAGCATCTCAATAGCTACAGTGGCCCTCTTGAGTGCTTCTCTGATTGCATGGCCTGTCAGTTTCAGAGGACAACAATATCTTGGTGGGCTTGCAATTGAATTGAGCTGTGATTTGTGCGCTGTTTAATGCTTGGGATATTGTTTTATAACCTATTTCTGCAGAAATCATATTCACTACTTTATCCTTACCAGTGCGCTCTTTGTTTTTCCTAATACTGTTAATGTTCTCCAACCAAACCCTGGGCCTTATATATATATATATATATATATATATATATATATATGTATTTTTTTTATTATTTATAATAGGCACTACTAAGAGCAATAATCCCAATAATTTGCATTTCAGTTTGAGGTTGTACCATGATAAAGTGTAAAAAGGAGGTTCACAAAGCTTTGCAAGACTTTGCAATTAAATGTCCTGCTTTAGCATTAAAGCAAATAACTTTTTCTTCCTATATTATTGTACTTCTATGTGTTTTTTTTTAAAATAAAATGTCATCTGATAATTTTTTTTTCTCTAGCGTGAATTTTTGGTTTTGTGGTCTCAATGGTTTTCACTTGCCAATTACATGGTCTACCAGTGCCTCTGAAGTAAAATGTCACTCTAGATCCACAAATTAAAACAAATGAATCAAATTATAGAGTTGAATTTTGCACGTTTAGAATAAAATAAAAGGTATGTGTGCAAACTGTGAATCTTACATTTTCTATGTTGGAGTACAAAGGCTTTGAAGCTAAAGCAAGAGGGTGTTAATGTCATGAAGACAAAAGGTCAGGGTTTTTTGATATCAGCAATAAAAGAACAGCTAAATGTTGCCTATGATTTAATCTCAACCTTGCTTCCTATAGTTTGCAATAACCTGTTTTGTAATGAAAATATCCTGCTATTTATTTTTTAGGTGTGTATAAAATGCCTCTGTCCATCTATGGCATTGGTAGATTTTTAGTGATATACGGTTTGTTAGTATGTTATTTTGCAAAAAAAACAACAACATTTTATCAAGACAGTTTAAACCTTCAGTATACACATGAAGTAGAAATGCACTTTCGAACGCTCTTAATTATTGTTTTTAAAGAGACATTTTTAACAAGAACTGATATTGGTTCATCTCTATTAAAGTTTATGCACTTTTTCTATAGAGCTTTGCTTTTGCACATCCTCTGATTTCCTATTTGTGGAAACAACATAATCTAATCTTAAAATTCTGTTACAGCGTCTGAATTGGTTGTGCCAACTCAAGAAGAGCAATAAAACAA
>NW_023396960.1:0-32338 GCF_011125445.2 Fundulus heteroclitus
TTGCTTAGAGATCTCTGTTTTTGAATATTAGAAACAAGAAAGATAACATGTTCCTCATGAATGTTTATATAAATTAAATTTAAAGTTAATTATGTCTCAGTGTACACAGAAAAGACAGATATCTAAGTAGTCCATCAGAAAAAGCAAAGGGAAAGTGCTGGCATTGATTTGGTACTACAGTGTTTTAGTTTCTTTTTTTTTTTTTAAATTGAGGGAGTTATTTCAAATTTTGCCATTTCCATAATTCTTTTCATAATACACATAGAATGCTAGAATGAAACATGGCAAATGAAAGTTTTGTACCAACTATGCTTACCGCTGCCATATGAACCATGTACAAGTGATGGAGATTTCTTCAGTGCTTTTGTAAGTAGGTGTTGTCCTTCACCCACCAAGAAAACTCTGTCAATACTACAGGGCAAATAAAAAAATGCTTCCTTTCTTACCTCAAATGAGCATTCCTAAAATAGATAGAGTGTTAAACTCTGCATACATCCAATTAGAATTTATAGACACACACCTCCAAATCCATAGCTCAAAATAATATCTTATGTTTATGTAACATACAAAGTTTTTAACAAGCTAGTGAGAGACACAACTCTGTTTTTTAAACAGACTTCACTTAGACAAGACATATTATAGAAATTTAATATCTGGTGCCACAACATTTCATTACAGGCTGAAATTTGCTTAGACTATTAAACACAAGCACATTATCCATTCCCTTGGGGTATTAAAGTGAACAAGCATACAGGGGTCCTCACCATTATTGGCAGCCCTGGTAACATGTGCAAAGGCCTAAAAATAAATTGTTGCTAATTGTTGCTATGGAGGCTTGGTGATGCCAAAGGTACCACTCTTTGCTGCAGTTCACTAACAGTAACAAACTAACAGCAAACTTACTTAATGTACGTGATAAGAAAATAACATTCTTTGCCCCAGTTCCAGTTGCTTTAAACTTTTTTAATTATTGCTCTGACTATATACTATAACCACAGGGCCAAGTTTAGATAAGTAGCTACTAATGCCTTACTTGAATAACTTGTCTTTTCTATTTAAAGCGTGCTACCAGAAATTGGCTTTTTGTGTAACAAGATATTTTTTACCCCTGGGAAACAGAAGGTAACTTCCTAGACACTTTGATACAAACACTAATAGACACACTAATATAAAAACAGTACATTCTAAATAATGTACTGTTAGAATGAATAGAACAAATGCCTGCATTCTATTTATTTTCTAGACAACTTAAAGGTCATAGCTACAACTTTTTCATCAAAACGATTATTTTTTTTCAAAAATAATACATCCACAGAACGTCTAGAGTGGTGCTCAATAAAAGTATTAATTTTAGTAATAAATAATTATATAGTATATAAATATTATACTAAAGAAATGGCTTCGTCTCAGCGTTACATTTCTCAGAATCAAGCAGACAAAAAAGGATGCCAAACGAGGGTGAACATTGGTGAAGCCTTTGAGCATTGGTGGGAGCAAAGGGGCTCAGATGCCACTCGGAGTTTGCTGCTCTTGGCCGGGAGGAGTTAAACTTGTAGCTATCTCCTTTAATTGAGGCATCACAGATTTTTCTTTTAACAGTTAATTCTTAACAATGTATTTCCCCCATACTATATGTTCACATTAAAAGCTGGATTCAGTTTTCCTTTTCTGTGTAAGATTATACTACTGCTATAAATATATTACTTTAAGGTTATTTCTCTTAAGTTTATTAGAGATGCCAATCAGCCATTTTTGCTCATTGAACATAAAAGTATCTAAGTGAAGAAATAATTACAATTCTAAAATAATATTTGGTGAAAACTGGCAGTCACAAAGCTTTCCCAGTCCGCAGTCGAATGGAAAAACTCCAATCACATTCAACTTTGCTGCAGATTATGACATGCTCACTCAAATTAAAACTCAATCCAAAGATCTAGCGCTCCTAAACTTGAAACTTTAGTTTTGGGAACATGGCATATAAAAAGTAGCAAAGGAAAACACTGTTCATCCACAGAGAGCATGTATCATCAGTTTGTGTTGTGTATGACTGAACACTTTAGCAGGGCAGCTGTGAGCCCCGAAACCAAACTAAGCAAAGTACGCAGGCAAACCTGAGGTTGGAGCCACCGCAGGGACATGGACACAGGGCACCTACATGCACAGCCACACACAAACACTTTATTCAGTCTATTTCTGTTTCCCTTTTCCACATGTGTTGGTTCCCTCCTGCTTGCCAAACCTTGGCTCAGAGTAAATACAGCTACTTTACTGCGCTCCATAAACTGCAACACATGCCCCCAGATGAGGGAAATATGTCATTCTGTGTGTCTGTCTGTGTGTTGGCCCCTGCTGGCTTCCCATGCCAGATGTAATGTGTTGAACTGAAAATGAGCAGAAAATAGCGTAAATGTATATAAGATGTTCATGGTGGCTTCAAATTTGATTAGTCATATCACTTTTCTGGCTATGTTTATTTAAAATATCCCTGCCAGATTATCAGTCTATGCTCTGTTCATCATGTTTAGGTTAAAATGGAATATAGGAGGATCTATACCATTCCTCACTAAAAGTGTGACAGCCTGCAGCACAGATAGGTTAAATATGTCTGAAGTACACTCTTGTAAAATGACATTACCAAAAAAGGCAAGAGTTGCAGTGCAGTAACACTCTTAGTGAAAGCATCTAAAGTGAAAGAATGTGTCATTTCTACACAACATGTCGTATTAATTTTGTTGCCATTCTGTTATCCAGAAAATCTATTTAAGTACAGACAACAATCAGTTCAGTTCCTGAAACTACTTTATTTGAGGTGTAATCTACCAGCTTGCATCACTCTGAAATTCAGAGTATGAAAAGTTCATGTAAATGTCCATGTAAGTTGATGACAAGTTTTTTTTTTTTCTAAATGACACCAATTTAAACTAATGACAGGGTAATTACAGCTTGTCTGTTTTTTTTCCCGTTTTTCAGTAAAAGCACATCAAAGCCAATCACTGGCATTCAGTCAGCAATTACTGGATCCGTCCGAGCTTCTTATTACTCCAATTACTAGTCAAGCATATATTGAAATCATGCACATGACCTCAGACTATTGTCTCCACATTCTGAGATCCGGCTACAGCTGTGAGCGGCAAAATGATAAAAGAAATGTTGGAACATGTTTAGGACTATACAGTAGCTCGGTCACCAAACTCCTCCTGAGACATGAATCCTAACTATTTTGGGGGTATTTGAAGATGTTGGTAAAGATAATTGAAGAAATTATGGTATAGATTTAAATAAAATAAAAAAAAGATCAATACATCTACTATCTAGGCTTCTACAATGACTTAAAAAGGGAAAAAAACATATTTATTTGTATTAATTTCAGGCCTTAAAATGTCTTAAATAGGCTTATATTATTTTTTACCGACTCTTAAGATAGGTTTTGCAGCATTTTAAAATCATGTTTTTTCATTCATTGCTTCTTGCACTAGTGGCATTCGTTTGCTGTTTGATTTCGAGCAAAAAAAAAGACAAAGTATTCAGCTTTCTCTGCAAACATGCCAAAGAATACTGCTTCTGAAACTGACTTATTGAGTTACAATTATATGATGATGCAATTAAAATCCAAACATTTTTCAAATTCTATCAAGCAGCTCCTTCAACATGGAAAGATAATTAATTAAAGCAGTTTGACTCATAGCATTTATTTCAATGGTTATCAAATATCTGTTCACAATAGATGGCTTCTGAAATTATTAATTGCATCACAAATGTCAGGCTTCTGCAAAGTATGTCGATTTCTATGCACTCAATACTTGGTTGGGCATCCTCTTGCAAAAAGCATTGATGCGCCGTGGCATAGAGGCAGTCAGCCTGTGGCTCTACGTAGGTGTAATGGAAGCCTGGATTGCTTTAATAGATGCCTTCAGATCATGTGTTTTTTTCGGTCTCCTGTCTCTTATCTTTCTTTTGACAACAGCTCACAGATTTTCTATGGGATTCAGCTCAGGGGACTTTGCTGGTCTGTCAAGCACAGGAACAGAATATCCTGTTAGATGGATGTGTTGACCGTGGACCTCAGAAAACAAAGTGTACCAGCAGATGGGATGGCATCCCAAACCATGATAGACTGTAGAAACTTCACACTGGACTTCAAGCAACGTGGATTCTGTGCCTCTCCACAATTCTTCCAGACTCTTGGACCATGATTTTCAAATGAGATGTAAATTTTACTTTAATCTGAAAGCAGGACTTTGAAATACTGTGCAAACGTCCAGTCTCTGGTTCACATGAGGACATTTGTAGCTCATGTCTAGTATTTGTCTGTGTGTGGTGGCTCTTGATGACCTAACTCCAGCCTCAGTCCACTTCTTGGGAAGTTCCCCCAAATTCTTGAATGGATTTTGCTTGACAATCCTCAAGGACAAGGCAGTAGTTCTCTCTGTCAGTGATTCCCTTTTTTCAACCACACTTCTTCCTTTCACTCAATTTTCTGGTAATAAGTTTGGATACAGAACTTTGTGAACAACCAGCTTCGTCAGCGATAACCTTCATCAATGACTGTCTTCTGGACATTTGTCCACTTGCAGTCTTTCCCGTGATTGTGTAGCCTACAGACATAGAGCGAGAGACTGTTTAAAAGCTCAGGATATGTTTGCATGTGTTTTGAGGTAAAGCTATAGTTGGTAATCTTGCTCAGAAACACTTTTCGTTGTACTGCGTAAAATCGTCTTTCCACCACATGTCAATCATTCTAATGCGCTCACGTAACGTCAGTGTGTGTCTACGTTCCTTGCTAGTTTCCGCTTCCTGTCTGTGCATGTGCACTTCTAGTGTTTATGTATCCGGTTAACGTAGCGTTTAATTTAGCAGTTAGCTTTGGTGTTGGCCATTCATTGTAGCTCCATTAATCTCACTGTATACTTTGAACATGGCTGACAGTCACGAGAAATAAACCTCGTACAAGTTTATGAGAAGAAGAGGAAGGCCTCTGGAGAAATAAATAAGACCAGAGAGGATTTGGGAGATTTCTTTCACACAATCTCCAGGAGCGGAAGAGCAAGGTAAGATGGTTGTGTGCATGTGCAGTTATTTAAAAAGGGACTAGGAGAAACTTCCAGAAAAATTGTCGACTCTGCTTTAATTAGCTGATTAGGGTATGATACCATGATTTTCTAATGATTAACTTTTTGACAGTATGCTAATTTTCTGAGACAATGAAATTTGATTGATTTTTCATTCTGTAAGCCATAATCATCAAAATTACAGGAAACAAAGGTTTGGAATATATCAGTATATGGATAATGATAATTGACGGAAAAAAATATTGTCCTTTTATATACATTTTTGGAGTTTTACCTGTAGGCTGGTTAGCCGTATCAAGGTATGTGAAGGTTTAAAAAAAGTTATTTTAAGCTCTAAACTTTCCCATCATACATTTGCTATGGCTTACAGTTCTCTTGATGAGACAGCAAAGTACAAGAGAGACCAGCATTTTTGCGGTGCAGATCACTGCTTGTCAGCTGGCTGAAAAGAACTATACATTTCTCATTAACAGCACAAACAGCCATGGCTCTTTTCAAGGTAAAGCTATTTTAAAACTACACTTGGCTATGAGCAGTTATTATCCTCACAGTTTCACTGTCACTGCATCCATCCCAACCAGCACCATCACAAATAATTATGACCAAATCATGGGGATTAAAAATACCCTGCATGTTCTTTCTTTCCAACAATCTAAGACCGATGAGACCAAACTATTACTTAGTGCTGATTTGGTGGTGAGGGGAACAAATGTTACACTCAAACATGACACATTTGGCTACATTTACACCAGATATAACTTTAGATTCTGAGGTTACTACAATTTTAATATATTAGCAAAACCTATTTTGACTCAGCATGAAAAAAATACCTTACTAACCAAAGGGCTTACATATGACATTAAAATAACATCAATATATCACAATACACAAACTGAACTAGTGAAAACCAAATGTTTCATTCCTACAGCTGGTTTGTACTTTATAGAACATATATCTACATAAAGGAAAATGTGATGAATTCAGGAACTGGCAAAACAAATTAACTGATGAAAGTTTTTGATGTTTTAACACTAACATATTTTAGATGTAAGTAACTTGCAGGGGAACAAAAAAATATTAGTGACAGACCAAGAAGCTGACTTTTGACCAGAATCGTACAATTTTATCAGCCCTGATTGTTTAGGAGTCGGTCAGAAATTGCAACTAAGCAACTTTCTTTGATCAGTGTACACACAAAAGCTACCAGGTCACGCTGACAACACTTTCAGGTGGAGATTGTGAAGAACACTTCAAATGTAGCGATTGTCTGAAACATTTTAAACTTATTGAATGATTTTTTTTAGTGCAGTATTTTCCAGGAAACACACTCTTGTTGTAATGATGCTAGCCATGCCGACTGCACTAACAGCTAATATAGGATTATAAAGCCAGTTAAAAATGTAACATCTATTATTATTTTCTCTTTGTTTTAGAATAACAGGTAAACCTAGTTTTACAATGATTGCTCTCTTATGCCGCAACATGACATCAGCTTAATTCTTAATGAAATGAATGGTAATTCTCAGTAACAATGCTTAAAAAATAATTTTGAGTGTTTTTTTTATCTTCTTATATGATATTTGTTCTTCTTGGAGATCGACCACAGAACTTTGACTGGTGCTTCTATAAGAACTATATGAAAGTTGCATATAAGACAGGCGATAGATTCAAAGTTTCAGTAACAATATTCATGTTGAGAAAAATATGATTTATTATTATCAAAATGTGAACATATTTGGAGGTCCATAGCTGTCATTTAACTTTCAAAGACAGGAATGATTTTAAATTAAAAATGATATAAAGAGACGAGTAAGGTAGGAATATCCATCCTCTTGTTTGTTTGTATGTTTTAGACAGAAGACTAAGTAAAGGAAGTTAGTCATTACAAACCTAAATTTGGATCCATATGGACAGGCAACAGTACTCTGAAAGACTTGAAGTCCTGTCAGTCAAAGCTTTTGGTCAAATATGGTACCCGCCAGCTAACAGATCTAAATTGTCTACATTTATTGGATTAGCACACTGAAACTAACACACACGATCCAAACCCCCCCCCCACACACACACACACACACACTCAAACACTAAGATTGTCACACACTGTAATTCTAAATAAATTCATCCTTCCACCCACAACAGCTTTGTTATCCCCTAAATTTGTGTGTGTAAGCAATTGGGGCATCTGTTGTACTATTGTATTTGTTGTGTGAGCACAGAAAGAGTTCAAAGCGTTTGTGTAAATGCTTGTAGGTAAGGATGTGTGTGTGTTTGAGTGCCTACAAAACTACAGCAAGCTGACTCAGCCTTGAGAGTAGCAGGCGGAAACAGGAGACAAGGACTTGGCTAACAATGTATGCCGGCAGCGAGGTCGGATGCAAACACACGCAGCAGTATGCACACAGTCCTTTTTGTCTTTACTTGCTATAATGGAAATTACTGTACATCTTATCTTAGACAGATCACAGGATTTAATTGTTTCAGTCAGTTGACTGTTAATAAAAGAAAGCGGAGCGAGGGATGATGTGCCAAAGCATGCAATTAAAGCGCCGTCTAGAGGTGGCGGTGGTGGGGGGGTATAAATATCTGCCTTTTCTTGAAACCTTTGCTTCTCTTCTCTCTTTTAAACCCAATTGGTCTTTTTCAAACACACGGCAGGCCAGCCCACTTCCTTACCAACCCCATCTCTCACAGCACTGCCCGGACTTCCCACTGCAATTACTTATGAAACTTTTCAGGGCCGCCACACGTGGTCGGGGTTTTAAAGAGCTGCGTTCCCCCCCTCACGTGGTGTTGGGGGTATTGAGTCGTCACCGACCCCCTGAATGATCACCGAAAAATAAGGCGACGTAGACAATAGCTCGTCTTGATGAATTCAATTCTTTCAGGACCCTGTACCGTTGTCCAGGCAGCTCCGAGCAAAACAATCGTTGCTTTGAAAGTCCAAGAAACACACACTAACTCAGTTGCTCTTGGAAACTCCTCTTAACAACTTCCGATTTAGGATCTAAAGATGATATACATCCCACCGGAACTAGGGACTTTTTTTCCCTTTACTTCTTCAAAGACTTTAAAGAAGATGTTTCTCGGACCTCAACCTAGTGTGAGGGTACAGCTAATGCTGGATGAATATTTACACACTTGCAACTAAAAGACAAGATAAAATTATGAAGACAGCTTAGACTGACCTGGTCTGCAGTGGAAGCAGTGATGGTGTTCGACTCAGACATGATTTGATGCTGTGACCCAGTGGTGCTTCTCTGCTGGCCACTGTAGGCTCCTTCATTCACACCTTGTCTTTCAGTTCCGCAGCGAAAGAAAGGGGTGGGGTGGGGGGGGGAACACAGTATACCCTCCCTTTTGCCCTGGCTTGATTAATGCCTGAATTACTTTCACCTCATTTCATCTGATGGAGCTCTGCTTCCTCTCCGCCTCTCTTGCTCATTCGGCATGGTAGTCCACTCTCTCTCCCATCCCTCTCTCACCCCCCTCCCTTCCCTCTGTGCTTCCAGTTCTGCCTCAAACCTCAATCCCAACCTCCCTCCCTCCGTCTGTTCCTCCATCTCTCACTCCCTCTGCACCTTACTTTTTACTCTACCCTCCCTTATTTTTTCTTCTAACCCATTACGTTGCCATTTATCTTTCACATTTCTCCATTTCAGGAGTATACTCTTGCTCTCCTTCTCTACAGCTCTCCACCTCCCACTTCACCACCCCCCTACTTCCACCGTCTCCCAAAAAAAGACACAGGCAAGATCCAGAGTCTTTTTGCTCTACCTCCACAATGAATGGCTCGTTGTCACTCCAGCACCTAGACAGAATACAGAACAAGTAAGTGGGAGAAAGGAGGACCCATGGTGGTGGTGATGGCGGGGGTGTTCAACTTCAAGTTTTAGCTGGCCAGCGTAAAATGGGGGGAGGTCTGGGGGACCCTCAGGCCTTGGCCAAGTTTCCTCACTCTTTTTCTCAGCAAATTAACGCAAACAGACAAAAAAAAGTTAGGAGTCTGCACGCCTTCCACCGGACTCTACTGCCCCCCTATCCCCCTTTTTTTCTGTCTCCCTTATTTCTTCCATTTGTTTTCAGGGGCAGCTGCTGCAACTCTGCAGACCACCAACAACTTCCCTTTCAGCAGTACTTGACTCTTCCAAATCCTCGTCCGTCTTTACACCCTGACATTGCCAGTGCCCTCCACTCGCCCACCATTTCACACCGAGAGGCCGGCCTACGCCAAAGCCCACCTCCTTCGCCTCATCAGCAATGTGTGCACAGAGTGACCACCCTTTCAAATTTAAGCTCTTCCCTCCTGAGCCGCCGTTTGGGTGCCAACATTTTTGTGTCTGTTTGCCACCGTATGGCTAATGGCCGCCCACAACAAAAAAAGAGCAAAGAGGCTGAAGGGTAAAACTGCATTCTTAATTGAGGAGTGATTGAGATAATCAACAAAAACATCACTCATGGGGCAGTATGAGATGCCATCACTCAATAAGTCACTTAGCATTAATTGTGCGAGTGAATGTGGCTGTGAACTATGTCCAAAGTTGACAAGCAATTGGCACCTGGCCTAATGGGTGTTTGATAGCTTTGGACAATAGCTGCTGCCGCTTGAGTGGAGGCCCTCCAGTTATGTTTAACATGAGACAAGCAACACAGACAGGATACTATTCATTTGTCCATCAATTAAAAGTGACGGAATCTCACAGGGATGCAATAAAAGATTCATTAACATTTACCCGCCCTATTCAGAGTGCTGAGAGGAAGCACTGAAGGGCAAAGAAAAGAAACGCTCTCTTCAGACGACTGCATATGTTGATACATTGTAAACATAAACTGTTCAACAGGGGGAATAATGTGTTTTGGCAATGACATATTTCATGTTTGTAGGTTATACATTGAAGGCAAGAAATATTAGTTATTTTTGAAGTACTTTAATTGATTAATATAACTACACTCTCTTTTGGTGAGAAAAGGCAATCTGTAATGACAGTTAAGAAAATAGTATTGATCTATCAAAAATGTGAGATGGTCTGTCTGAGCAATACCAATATCGCTATATTGTTTTTTCTCAATTAGTAAAATATGTTAAATAAAAAAAAAAGATTTAGACATACAATGTACAACTGCAAACCCACAGTCTCTGATTAAGAATACAAGTGAGAGCTATTTGGTTTGATGAGAAATATTTATTCATCTGTGTTTGGTTCAAATATGTTTTAACTTTAAACTGATGGGCAAAAGCTTCTGAACTATAAGATTTAAAATACTGCACATTTAACTCACATTGTGGTTTCCTTGTTGGCTATACATCTAATAACTAGCTGTGCCATCTTTGGCAACAACTACTGCCATCAAGTGTTTGTGATAACTGGCAATTAATATTTTGCATTGCATTGGCAGAATTATTGCCCACTCTTCTTTGCAGAATTGTCTTAATTCAGACACTGGAGGATCTTTGAGCATGAAGGTCTTGCTAGAGCATCTCATTTCAATTTAATTCATAATTGTCTCATTGCACAGCCCAAGTGCTCTTGAGCTTACGTAAAGTCCCAAGCTTAAGACACTATTATTTTTTAGACATATTGTGGTAGTTTTATACCAGATGTAATTGGCTGTAGAACTTCCAAAAAGTTCTACTTTTGTTTGTTCATTCCATGTAATACTTTCCCAAAGGTCTTCAAGTGTATTAAGATGTTTTCTGGCAGATGTGAGAGAAGCCTTGTCGTTCTCATAAGCAGTAGTTTTGGCCTTGGAAATGACACCAAGGAGGCAATTTTGTCTTGTCTGTCTTTGTCTTATTGTTGAATAATGAACGCAAACGTTGCGTTAACTTGTGACATTCTGGATCAGTCATCAATGCACTCTTGAAATAATTAGGGTTTTGGCCACTCCTGGTAAGGCTTTCCACTGTTCCATGTTTTCGCCATTTATGGATATTGACTCTAACTGTGGCTCACTGGCGTCTCAAAACCATAAAAATGGGTTTGTAAACCAGACTGATAGATATCAGTTACATTGTTTCAAGATATTTGGCCTTTTTCATGTTTTTTTTTTTCTGACAGGTTCTGTATACTGATCTCTTGATTCTAAAACTGTGAGTTTTCTGACATGGGAATTGAAGAGTTAAGTCACAATAACAAGTGAAGAAAATACATTTTCACATAGGGCCAGGTTGGTTCGGATATTTTTTCCCCTTTGATAAATGAATAAATCATTTCAATAACTTTCTTTTATTCTACTTTGATTATCTTGGTCTGATATCCTAACCTGACTCTAGCCAGATGTATTTCGCTCCGCCTAGCTCCACTCACATCCATCTGGGACTGATCCATAGGAATTGCCTTTATTGAAGGCTGGGCCTTATCAAAAATCCTTGCATATGATTGGATAAGCCACTTGTCTGTCATCTTTATTGACATGCTATTTCAACCACTCACACCGAAGCCAACCCGTGTCTCTGTGAGAGCGACGCAGGAAGAAACTAAACTTTTTTAAATGTGTTTGCAGCTCTAGTGGCACAGATTTTATTGACAGTAAGCTGAATGGAAGAGGGGGGAAGATAGGTGGCAAAGCGCCGCGGGTCGGAGTCAACCCCGGGCCGACCGCGTCGAGGACTAAAAGCCTCCTAATATGGTTTGCGGGCACGCGCCTCAGAAAACAAAACTTGCCAAATACGGTCGGGAGAAGGGCGAAAACATGGTTTCCACAAACAAAAGCCTTCAGAGCCGTTCTCTGATGTTCTTTTAATGAAACAATATTAGGTAGATTGGACAACACGGAAGAAATAGCAGCATCAATGTTAGCTCTTGCTTCCTCAATGAGAGCCGCCATTGCTATCTGAATCAAAACAGTCTCACGTCACGGTCGCTTCTCCACTACGTCACATCTATGAAACTCCAGCCCTGCGTCCTGATTGGCTAGACAATAAAATTGGTTGAAGAAATCACTTTCTATGGAAGATGTCCCAGATGGACGTGAGTGAAGCTAGGCGGAGATAAACGAAATTCATCTGGCGAGGGTCAGGTTACTGATATCCAGGGGTGTTTGTTGATCTGCAGAAAGCAAACTTTTATAACAGCACTGTATAGTAGACAGTATAGCCTACTATACAGTGCAATGAAAAGAAAAAAAAAAACTTTATTTGGTTGAAGCTTTGGTGGAAGTTCTATTGGTTTAGGCAAATAGACTTTAAGTATCAGTGGAATCAAGGAGAATTTACTTTGTATTCATAATCAGCTTATGACAAACATAATAGTCACTTGTGACTGATGCATTTTGCCTGTGAAGGGGGGGGGGCACTGTTATGTTAACCATTGTGTCACTATGTTATTTCATTTAAGTCTAATTAAAGATGCACAGATGCTATTGCTATCATCAAGGGACAGTTTTTTTGTCTCACTTGTAATGCTTTTTGTTACAGTTGTAGAATTTCTGAGACATGGAGAAAGATGTGCACAATCAGGACCTTTTATTCTACCATTTAAAAGTGCTGAAATCATTTTTATAGTGCTGAGCAGACTGGATTTTCCAAACTATTAGAAGTCAAACAGAAAGCAAAAGCATATCATTTATTTTTAACCCAAAACCCCAAACCCCTTGTTAATTAGTTTCTGGTGTTTATTTTGTTCATATGGTCAGATTATTTTATAAAATTTTATTTCTGTTGTTAAAGTGCAATGCAATGAATTGAGAATTTTTCTCATATTTTCTCTGAGCCTATCAATAAGGTCAGAAACAATTTTCTTTTCAGTTAAGTTCAAAACCCTTGCCAACAACTATTAACTGGCAAAAGGGCAAACAGTATTTGGTTATATAATCCATTATATGACACTAAATTTGTTAAAACCTTTGGAAATGTGTAACCACTGGAACTGCTTTTCTTAACTGTGCCAAAGAAGGGTAATCAATGAGCAGAGCTTCACAAATGGATGCAGACTACCCTACGTCCTTTATTATACTTGTTCTCATGAATATTAGAAACACTGAAAAACTGTTTAGTTTCTATTCCCTTTCTCCATTTGCACCCATTTGAATTATTGTAGTTCAGCAAATGTAATGCCTTCAGACTCTAAACATTATCAGAATAGTAACCAGCATTATCTGAGAAATTTAAAAAGCAGATTAGAGATAGCATGCTTGCTATCCATTAAGGGAGGTAAATTTCAGGTAACTCAAACTATATAACAGTTGTGCACAGTATGTTCAGGTGTGCTCAAAATAATCTCAGGTCCACACAAAGCAGGATATCTGGTGAAAAAAGAAAAAAAATTACACAGTTATGCCTTTTAGCCACACATAAACTGGATTATAGCACATCCCTTAAAATGAATAATCCTAAAAACTCCAGCCAAAGTGGTGATTAATAAACCCTTCGGTTTTGAGCCTACGTGTGTACATGAAAAGACGGATTCTAATGTCCGGTGCATCACGGTCTGCGACGGATGTTTCTGCTTTGCGTCACACATCTGCGACCATTGTTTATACACTTGGCCATACTGTGGAGTTAAAAATGAATTTTGTCAGAGAGATGCCCATTTTTATATTGCTTCAGACACTTCTTGTTTGTATTTTTGTACAAGCCCGACTGCTGCAATACAGTGAGGGGCAGAAGAGAATAAACGGTCGGAGATCAGCTGCATTGCACCAGCCCTCTCTCTCACTACAGAGGCGCAATGCCATTCAATGCTGCCACTGTCGGTTTGACATGCTTCCCAATTGACATTGTCTTGATTTTTATTAATTTTATATTCTAATATGGTGTTTAAAAGAAGCTCAACTTCATTGGGTCTGTCCAAATTCAGGGGCTGAGTCCTTCTTAGACCGAATTTGAAGGCAGGTTAGGTCACGGCAATCGCAGAAGGCTGTCCAAATTCAAAGGATCCTTTAAATACGGCCCACAAATATTGGCTTCTTTTCTCCAGATTTGAAGTATGGGTCCGGCGTATCCTTTGTGGCTAATTCTATCCCATGATTCATTGTTTTTTGAGGAGGATTGTTTAATCGGACACAGCAATGGTGGAGAGGCGTGAAAAGCTGTGAATAAAGTTGAATATATTATGCTTTCTGTGACATAAATTGACTTTTAAAAAGTTTTTAGATGAGAAGTTAGGTGTGGAAACCTGAAATATCGGCTCGGTGTATTAACAAATCGCTTAGTTTTAAAAGTGCTCGGAAGCGGTTGAACATCCCCCCTTCCTGCACAGCCAGCTTGCCTTGCTGGCTTGCGGCTGATCGACCGGGTGGTCGAGACTTGCCATGCCAAGACAGAGCGCCTGTCTCTGGGGATGTTGCTTTCAAACTCCTGCTGGCTTTCAACTGTATTTTCTGTTCTGCATAAGATAACAGGACCTTTTTGAGTATCCTGACATATTTATACCAGGGATCCAAGGTCCACGATGCCTAAACCACCATGCTTCAGAATTTGGGGCTTGCCGGACAAACTATTGGTGGCTTCTAGATCCACAAAAGAAAAGACTTGGCTTTGTTAACCTCTTACATGTTGCAATATTTCTCTTTTCACCAGTCAATGTTTTCTTTAGCAAACTGTAACCAGATTTACAAGATTCTTCTTGGATTAGCTTCACTGTATTTATGCTCTTTGCTACAAATAACTATCTGCTAATATGCACTGACAGGCACTGTCTGGAGTTCTTAAATTATTAACCAATAAAAAACTTTTTAAACATATCTTTTGTAATTTTTCCTTTGGAAATGTTAAATAATCATGACACATGTTGCTGACTCATGACAATGTCACCCTTATAAAAGACATCTTGAGTTCAATTTCAGTGTTTTCACCTTGCTAAATAAAAGTTAATAAATAAAACTTTGGAACTTTGTGAAGGCTACTTGCCAGGGGCTTGGCCTTACATGTGTGTCTTGTAATTGTTACAGTCCTAGCAGGTAATTGTAATACAACTGATATCTGAGTGAGTTTGCTTGTGTTTGCCTATTCTTTGTTCCATTCCAATGTTTTTTTTTCCCCATTTTATTCTGTCTTTCTGATTTTGGTTTCTTTTAAAATAATTTGCCCTTGTTAAAATGTTTTTCTCATTATTATTTTTTTAATCAATGTATAATGGACATGTTTAACAATGTCTGACAAAAACCAATTTCAATCAGATTTTCAGATTGGAATGCATCGTGACCAGCATAAATAGCATTTTTCTTCCTTACACCAGAGCTCCCTTTTTGACACCTTTGTTTCAAAGAATGAATGAGCTCACTATTTTAAATTCCATAAATAATAAATATAATTTCTACCAAAAACAAAAACTGATCTGGTAAGTATTTTGGACATGACTATTTGAGGTCTGTCTGTGTCTGGGACTGAGATTTGTCCTCAGAAAAATGCACGAGTAACTGATTGAGAAACATGAAGTAAAACATACATCAGTCACCATCCTTTTTTGCTCAAAGGGCTTTTGAGATTAGGAAAACTTGTCAATCAATGACATATATGATATTTCGTATCAGATTAACATTTCAGTGCCAGAGGAGAGGATAAGGCAAACCACTTTGGGATAAGAAGTATAGAGGCTTGTTTCAGGCTTATTTCAATTTCATTTCCACTTTCATGTTTTTCTTCTCTTGTTTTCAAAGTATTCATATCCGCATTAACACAGTTTCAAATATCACTGTATAATTGACACATAAACAGTATCTCTCCAATGCCCTTCTGTCACTTGTTGCAAAAATAGCTTTGGGATTTTAAAGGCCAACAAGTATAAAAAACATTGAGTGATATGTTGCAAATATTCAAATTTTAGTGAAAGTTTGTTTGTATTTTCTATTATAACCTAAGGTCATTGCTTACGGGCATGTGAACAACTGTCAGTCTAAGTATTGCCTTGTGAAGATTGTTTTTCCTCACTTTCCAGCAGGAATGAGAAACAATAAGTCTACAATTCACAATTTTGCTCACAAACAGAGGAGAAATGACATGACATCACTTTGGCAATGAGGAAAGGCATCCATGGCTTTACAGTTGAAACAGATGTTCTAACTCAACCTTAAAAATGTGGCATGTTCCAGGTATTGGACCAGGCTTTTTTAAATGACTGGTAGTCCTGGCAAATATCAACCCCACAATACCTGTGCCCGGTTTACTTTCGTTGGTTTTATTGGTTGCAGCCGTGCTGTTCCCCATTTTGCGCTGCTAACTTTAACAGATTTATGGCCTATTTTGTGTGCATACATTTTAATTCAAAAAGTGCATCATAGGTTTAAGACGTTGTTTGGTTGAAACAACAAATCTGGGGTTTTGCCAAGAGTCCACACAATTTATTTTATCCTTTACAATTGCATCATCGATGATGAAAGAGAGACTCTTGCATTTTCTGCTGTGATTTTTTCATTCAACCTGTTTTCTGCAGGTCTAATATGTCTAGCTGTCCTGGGGGAGAAGTGCAGAAAGTAGTTGAATTTTAAGTCAATAAAATTAACATATGTCGATCAAGGCAAAGCACAAAATTTAAACAGGCATATCACGTTTTCTGTAATTTTGATAACACACCTTAAAACCAAAGTGAAACATGCTTCAAATGATCAACAACTCATAAAATAAAACTTAAAGCAAATACACTAATGTTAGCTTAGCACTTTAGCAATCTTCTCCACATGAAAATATTGTCAGCAAAAACAATACTGGATTTAAGCAGTATGTGTCAAGTCAGATGTACCCCTAGAAATAAAAAATAACACTATGTACATTTCAAGAGACGCCATTGGCCCGTTCTTCGTACGTCGCTAACTCAGTTAGCTGGATTTGATTGTTGACGATTTGGCATGATCTTGGATCGTTTGGTTCTTCAAAACTCATCCTGGACTTGTTGTCATAGCAACATGTGCGCCAGCTTAAGCCTGCTCGTGAGCAGGCTTATTTCATGTAAACAGGATTAGATCGCAGCTTTATAAGCAGAGGAGATGGGAAGTCTGTTGTAGCCATGTCCATTTTTATGACTGCAACCTGTTGCGGGAGGTGCAAGAATAATTTGCAGAGTTTTTCGAATTAATCGCGTATTGTGCAATAGACAGGATCCTTTAGTGCAGCACGACTGTAATTGTAGAGAGATTTTTCTTGGTGGCTGTTATAAACACATCATTTAACAGTGGCTTTTAAAGAGGAAAAGTGGTGTTTGATCCATAAATAGAAAATATTTAGGTTATTTGTATGATGGTTTGCTTTTTATTTTTATCATATTCAGTAAGAAGATTTGTTCAGTCCATTTTATTGTGAAGTTTAGTTTACTTTGAAAGGCTTGCTTCCTGTCGAGCCGTATATTGTATTAGAAAAAAACTATGGATGGATTATTTAGACACAGAGCAATACAGTTTTACCGTGTAAACTGTGTATGACTTGGAAAAGGAAGATTTTCGTTTTTTATAGGTATAAAGAATTTTTTTGTTAAAAATCACAATTTGCACGTGGCCTTTACTTCCTGTGTCTAAGGAATGACACTGAAATTTGGATCTCTTGACATAACAAGTGCCTTTTTAATTTATGTGTTGTGCTTCATTTATGTTTTATACCCGCAATGGTGGAAACTGCACAATGTATTATTTTTACATTGGAGAGGAACGTTCATGTAAACTGTGCAATTGTTGAATTAAAAAAAAGTGCCTTTTTAAAATAAAGTATAATAATAAAAGGCTACTATTTTGTAGAATATTATTTTATTTCACTCTTACTTGTCCCCATGTTCTAGTGGGTCCCGTGGCTCTGATATAAAAGAACAAAGTAAATATGAGATTATTAAAATGCAAAAATACATACTGTAGAAAGTGATAGAAACATTTACCATGGACAGTATTTACGCATTAATTTGTCTGCTACTTTTTGCCAGCCCTCTCTCTGGCTTTAGCAGACTTTGAGGTGTTCCCTGTCATTTTAATTAATGACTCAAATTCGGCATAACCTTCCATTAAAGCTCGTGTTCTGCTTGGGAGAAAAACTGTGGGCGTTCTTTGTCCATGCTGAACAGCCAATAGCAGCGCTGCTGATCAATGTTTCTACTATCGATACATTTCCCCTTTTAAACAAACGCATGAACGCACAGTTGTCTCAGATAACTCAATCCAGCCATACTAATCGTAAACAACAGGTGTGTTGGAAGAACCCAATTAGCCGGATCATGATTAGCCGGATGAAATCATCTTGGATGTGTCATTTGATCTTGAATGTTTTAAGCAACGTACGAAGAACGGACCCCATGTCTTAACTGAGTTAACCCCATATGGCAACGATCACAAATCACAGCACAGTGCACATGAACCACAGCCATTTTAGATCTTGTTGTTGTTGTTGATTCCATGTTTATTGGATTGAGTGTTTTAATTTAAGGTGACCATGAGTGTTGAGAAAGGTGCTTATAAATAAAATGCATTATTATTATTATTATCATTATTATTTTTGTCATGGTGCAGGTTTGGCCTACCTGTCAGAAACTTTCCAGCACCTTCCTCCTCCTGCCCAGCTCCGACTCCACTCTGCCTAATCATCTACACCTGTCAGTTCCTAATCTAGTCTTTCCACTTGCCAGCCTCTCCATATATACCCTCCTCAGTTAGTTCTTCCCCGCCGGATCGTCGTCAACCTTTCCATGCCTATCAACCAGAGATTTCCCCACGTCTGTCTGTCAGAGCTTCCCCTGTCTACCTGCCAGCGTTCCTTTCATTGACGCCTGTCTGCCTGCCTGCAAGGAATCTCTCTGCTGTGCTGCTGGATCTCCCAGTGCTCCAACTCTGCCTCAACCCCAGCGCTCTCCCATCTGCTCTGAAAGCTTCCTGGCTCTACAGCGCAGCACTCGCCATCCTCCAGTTCTCTCCTGACCTCCTGCTCCAGCCATCACCATCCACCTGCTCCAGTCTGGTACAGCCTCCGGTTCTCGATCCACTATTCATCCTTTTTTCAATAAAGACTCTTTACACGTGGCTCTGTGTGTGGCTGAATTCGGGTTCAGATCCAAACCCTGACTATTATTATTATTATTATTATTATTATTATTTGGACAAACCTTGTTAAGTGGTAAAGATTGTACAGTTTATTTGTATGAGTCAAATAGTGTCCTGAATGTCACCTCAATAGACATATTATGGTAACAACAAAAACGGGTTGCTTTGGTACCTACAAGAGTAACTCAAAATATGATGACTGTGACTATAAGAAGGGAGTTTTTATTTTTTTTCATTTTCCTAAACCCCGAGGGGATGCCGAGAAACACTGGATATGAGGTTGTAAATTATAGGACTTTACTGTGGAAAACGTGACCAGTGAAACCTATATCTCCTCTCTACATTTTGTCAGCAGTAAGGTGTCAACAATTTAATTTCCAGTGCAGGAGTTATGTATGTGCAGGTTAGTTTCTTTGGCTTTTTCCCAGCAGAATCAAAACGTCATCATAGAATCCATGACATCCCTCATCATTGTAATTGTAAGCACACCGCACACCTGTGCAGAAACAGTTTATGCAATGGGCTAGTGGTCTGTTTGATTGTCAGCAGTGGTGTTTATGTGTGTATGTGATCCTGTTTGTGTGTATCTGAGGAGGGGTGTGTGTAAAAGTGACATGGGATGTGAGTGTCTGATTACAGGGGGACGACTGACTTTGCAGCTTTAGAAAATAAGCTCTTCTCTAAAGCTGCAAAGTCCTCTCCTCTTGCACAATGGATCACTGTTTTTTTTCTTTCTTTTTTGTATTAGCTGTAATTTTATGTGGCTTCAGTGGGTCTCTTCCTCTCATTTGATTCATTGTGCAAGAGGAGAGGATAGCCTTGACAAACTGGAGACCCTGTCCGCTGAATCAATGGAGCTGTTTCACGTTACGTGACATGTTCAGGTTTATATTTTTGTCTTAGAACAACACTTTAAATGACTTGATTAGGCCTAGATAACTTACTGCTGAGTTACAACATTGTCTGACCATACTTCTAGCCAGAAAAAAAAACTTATTTTCCACTAACACTGCTTTCTTTCCACCAATATGACAATTATGATGTTCATGAATGAACTAAATCTATTGATTGGCTCTGTAACGTGAATAATGGTAAGCAAGTCTGTATTTACACTCGCAAGTCTAGATTTACACTCATTCGTCTTTTAATACTCCATTCTGCTTTCATATTAGTGGCTTGTACGCAATGGTCTTAGAACAGCAGGACAAACAGGACAAAGTGCATAGCTCATGATTAAATAACTCAATCACTAGACCGAACCAAAGAAAATGCAGCAACAAAAGTGCAATGTTTACCAGAAAAATATTGTATTCAAGTCTGAGTAAGCATAAATGCTCCATGCATTGTCTCCGTATTTCTCATTTCCACGCAGACTGTACGTGTGTCAACCATAAAGCAACCTTAAGGCCCCCCCATGAATCCGCGGACATCCACGCGGAGTCTGCACGTATTATAGCTGGACTCTGCGTGGACTCCATGGGGACAGGTATGCACAGGGCTCAGTTTTTATGACCAGGGGAGCCACACTATAAACTGCTCACATTGAACTGTTTTATATGTGACACCGAGCTTGATCCACTGCACTGCTCCAAGCAGGTGGTCGTGAGGATGCACAGCATTACAGTCCTTCTCAGTTTGCACTGACAGGTATGTCGTGGGTGCCTGATAGAAAAGAAAAGGCTCTAGGTGCTCAACTAGCTAATCAAACATTTACCATCACTTCCCCTGCTTCGTCCCGCTGGCAGAAAGTGTGGGAAATGTAGGAATTTCTCACAAGAAATGTAGACAATAGGTACGCTCAACTATGAAGGGTAAAAGGTCAGCGGAGAGTCAGCGTGGAGTCTCACATTATGCGCATTTGCATACTGTGGGAGTATGTGGGAGCCTTTAGGCTCGCTAAATGTCCTCCTCACTACTCCTAACATTTAATTTTTTTCTTTAGGAGCTCTCTTAAGGCCTAGCATGCTTTGTGAATGACTTTTACCAAGGTAAACTTCTAGAATCTTAGAATTCAAGAAATTCTAAGACTTATCCTAAAATGCCGTCACTTACAGGTACTTTGGTCTTAAAATTCTTTATGAATATGGCTTTTGATCTTAATGAGGCACATGCCAGACTTTTATGTTTATGTTGAGTCGTCTGCTCCTTTTATTACAATTCAACCATATTTTGTTGTCTACTAGAACTGTTTGATTTAGGCAACAATCTGGTTGTGTTTGATTCTTGATTGTTTAACTTACAGAACTCTTTGAGTACTTTTGTATCCTCTGTCAGACCTAAAACACACACCCACTGGGTCAACTCAAGGTTTGGTGCTGTCCCTGTTACTTTTTATTCTTAACACAAATATGTGTCAAAGCAGGCATAAAACAGATTCAATATAAATTATGCTGATTATTCTGTTGATATTAGTCTGCTTCGGGAGAATGAAAGCATCCCTGCCCAGTGATGGGTGATTCTTATACATACATTCTTATAAATATCTGGGGACTGTCATTGATGACAAACTGAACTTAAAAGTCAACTTTGAAGCGGTACCTAAAAAGGCAAATCTGTTCTGTTTAAGGAAACTCTGATTATTCCATAATGACCAGGCCATGCTGAACATCTTCTATCATGATTTTAATGAATCAGTTTAATCTCCTTCATGGTTTGAATAGTTAAATGGTCATCCAGACTGATTGATGAGCCACAACAGTCTCCTATAAAGCTGCCGATCTCCAGCTAACCCTAAGACTAGGGTAGTATTCCAGACAATAAAAGCAAAAGCAAAAAAAAAAAACAATCAAAACGTGACAATTCTGACAATTTTTGCTCCTCATAACTTTGGTTTTATTTGAACATGAGTAATAAAAAACAAATCACAACGTTGTTTCATATATTTTAAATGGCTAACTTCAAAGTGAGGAAACGGATGTATCTGTACCTATTACATCTAATACAATTTATATATAAGCCCCTCATGGCAATTAGGTTAATTTCTCTTCACCTCTCATTAGCTCAGCATGGCTGCAATGGGTCTCTCTCTCTCTCTCTCTCTCTCTCTCTCTCTCTCTCTCTCTCTCTCATCTAAGTGAAGGAAGCATTGGGAGTACGCTCTATTCTTTCCTAAACTGTAATCATGGAGGGTAGAGCTGTCTTGTAAAACTTCACCAGCTTTCTGAATAAGGCAAGCATTACAACTCACAGCAAGAAAAGAGAGAAATGTTGAAGCGCCAGGTTGGCTCTGCCCAACTCAACAGTCTTGAAAGAGGAAACTTACAAACAGAAGGGTGAAGAAGGCATTGAGGACAATGAATAAGACTCAGATGAGTGAGTAATGTTTGTCCAGGGGTCAAGCGGACTTGAACTGAACATGACCTGGCCTCTCCAGGGGAGAGGGAGACAAACGATGGGGAGCAAAAAGAAAAGAAAGAAATGAAAAAAAGAAGAGGGAACAGAGAGACATTTCCAACGCTTGGTTAGACCTGAAGTTTTCCATGTTAGAACCCCCCCCCCCCACCCTTCCCTCATTACTTTGGCTGGGAGGGCCCCAGCTGTTCGCTCTGTATAAATAGCGTGAGGCTTCGGCTCGGACCCCCAGGGAGAGTGGGGCTCATTGGAGAGAAGGCATGGGAACAAATCAGGCTGGAAAAGCACACAGCACACACGTTTTGACAAACATATGGGACCATTGCTGGGGATGAAAAGTGGAGAACATGTGAGCAAAGTTGACCTCACGTGGCAAAAGTCACTGTCGCACTAAAAATGTGATGAAAGTTATAGGGAAATCAAAAAGAGTGACAGAAAAAAATATGCCCTAAGAAGACAAAGCACTGTCCAAGGTGCTGCTGCTTTGTGATCAGAAGTAAATCCCCTCTACATTACAGACAGAAAAACCAGTGAATTAAATTCTCTTCACAGCAAAGTGACCCCCAATGTACGGAAGTCTCTGGAATTAGAAAATTGGCAAGATGGGGGAAGCAGTTAGATATTTTCAGCACCCATGAGGTGTTTAAGCGGAAGAACAAAAGGTGTAAGAAAGGAAACTGTTTTCTACAGAGACATGTTAGTTGTTCATTTAGCCTACAAAATCTATTACAGTGAAGCAGCTCTGTTTTGTCCTTTTGTATGAGAAAATATTTATGGGGTACATAGTCAGAATATGGTTTCCATGGAACTTGCAATGTCAGAAAATGTTGGCCTTTCACAAGAAAGGTAAGAAAAACACACATACTATCTTATTATTTCATATTAAACATCCTGCACATCTGTTTGGCAGTCGATACACAAAGATCCAGTCTCCAGCACCCCCCCCCCCCCCCCCCCCAAAAGCTGTTTTCTTAAGACGTATCGGCTCTTCCGATAAAATGATGTTCCGATGTTCATGGCTGGAATTTGATAACCTCAGCCATCTAAACTGACAGGCTTAGCAACCCTAGCACTGATCGGGTAAGCGGCCAAGAGGTTAGTGGTAGATCTGGAGGAGCTGTAGAGATCCATAGCATCCAGGTAAGATAAACTGTTGGCAGAGGAACTGTTAGATGTTAGATGAATCTGATTTAGATCAAATCTGTTCTGTCTTGGCGCTCTACTGTACAACATGCCTAGTATGTGTCAAGGGTGCCAACAACTTGAATGATTTATCACTCTAACAAATAACAGCGATTCAGAGCTTTGTTCTCTAAAACCCAGTTGTACCGAGATGATATTTACTTTGAAATGATCTTTTAGATTATGTAAATGTCTTGTGATATAGTGGAATTCTAGATTTGTAGATTTTACAAAAAAAGATAAAGGAAGAAGTCAGTGAGCTTATATTCGTCTTGTAAAGAAGCAGTATTTTTTAATTGTGTTGTATCCATATAATTACCCCTGTCTTAAAACCAGGAGGGTTCTACTGTATTTTCTTTTAGTGATGAGAGAGAGAGAGAGACACTGTTAAAACTTGGTCTATTAAAGAAGATATAAACATCTAAACATTTTTTTTTCTTTTTAGACTTTTCAGTTTTGAGCATTTGGAATTTTTCCTTTTTCCAAACAAGACTGTTCTCCAACCAAGCTTTACCTGGATCTGTCATGTTTGAGCAGAATCAAAATGCACTTCTCTTACTATGATCTAAAAAGCCGAAACATGCTTAAATTTATTCAACAGCAAAACGACATCTCTGACAAAGATGTTGAGAAAAATTAACTGCCAAACTGAATTCGATGGTTTTAATTTATCCAGAAAGTAAAAAAAAAAAGCATGTTAAAGTAAGTTAAGTAGATCTTCAAAAACCCTCAAGTGAAAATCTTACCAATACTGATGAAACAGGCCACAAAATATATGTCTGGGGCATTTCTAGTTTCTTACGTTGAAAGTGAAAACAAAATGTAATAAATAACACGCGGGATGTGTGCAGCCAGGCAGGACAAACTGTCCCACCATGAGAAGAAAAAAAAACAACCCCCCCTCATCTTATGGAGCTTCCAGCTGCCATTCAACACCTGCACACACACACATAACCAGAGAGCCGGTTCAGTTCAAGCGCAACAAATTACTTAAATATGCTTCTGAAAAGGCTTTTGAAAAGAGTTCGACTGGACACTATTGAAGATGATAGCAACTCCAAAAACAAACTGGGAGAGATTTAGCATCTCTCTCTTGTGCCCGGATCGTGGCCATAATTTCCCTGACTTCTGACGACAAGGGAGGAAGGGCGTGAAGTCCCCTCTTTTTAACCTGCTTGTCTTATTTTATTTTTGTGTTGTTACTGGTGGGCTGAACGGAGGGAAGGCCCATTAAAACCAGATAAAAGCAGGAAAGGAGGAAACACCAGAAAACAGAATTTTCAGCCTGAGTGGGTTTTCTTAATTAAATGTGAAGGTCCAAACATAATAGAGGCCCCTATTTTCCTCTAAGTGTGTGTGTGTGTGTGTGTGTGTGTGTGTGTGTGTGTGTGTGTGTGTGTGTGTGTGTGTGTGTGTGTGTGTGTGTGTGTGTGTGTGTAGGTGTGTGCACGCGTTTATTTGTGTGTGTGTGTTTGTGTGTGGTGGTGGGGGGGGGGGGCATACACTGGAAGTCAGTGGGTGGTGAGTTACCTTTTCAACAGTGCCCAGCAGTGGACGTGTTTGGCATTTGTCGCCCTTGTGTTTCAATTGTACACTCGCCACAGTTGCAGCTGTTCGGTTGACTTTGTGTAAGGTTGAGCAAAATCTTGTTTTTCTTTCCTTTTTGGTGAGCTGGTCAGTCGGGACGTGGAGTGAAATGAGAGAGCAAATCATATCTGACTTCATCCTCCTCCACCTGCCCTCCAAATCCCGTCTCCCTATCTCTTGCTCTCGGTTCACATCTGCTCGTTGGCCCTTTGCCTCAGAGGCAGTCAACATGGTTGTTGAGCACTGCTGTTAACTAAATGGACTGGCTGGCAACTCAATATGTTTCTTACATAACTCCAAAAAGAAATGGCAGGAGAGATAAAATCTCTATTTTTCACCTGTAGGTGGACGCAAATAGTCTGGAACACGGTGGAGAGCAAGCAACAGAAAGCATCTGTCAGCACATGCAGCATGACTGCAAAAAAAATAAAAAAGTTGTGTGTCAGTAAAACAATTTCTGACTCTACACAAGCCACGGAAGAATTATGGCACACACTGGGATCATATCTGAAAGGTAAGAGAAAAGAAAAGCACATAATCCCGACTTGAGCTGGAGTTAGTGTATGATCTTAATGTGGGTCCTGGCTGTGTTAAGCGAGTTCACTGTTATGTCCCTGCAAGTGTGATTTTAGAAGTTTGTATGTGTGCGCATGGGTCCTGACCTCATTGAGGTTTTTGGCTGTAGCATATACTATTTCGTTCTGTTTAGTTTCCACTTCACAGCCTACAGCACACATTAGCTTCACAACCCCTGGGAAATGGCACACACACACACACACACACACACACACACACACTGAAAGGCTTCCAAACAAGGGGGTACTGAGGGGCAATTGTAGATTTGTGTTGGAGTCCATAGACAATATGAGTGTACATTATTATATAATTGAATCAAAGCATAGTAAACCCAAGTACACTGTTGTTATGTGTTGTAACATTCATGAATTCATGGCAGGTTGCACCTAAAAATGCATCTATGTTTTACTTTGCTGACGAGTTCATTCTCCATCTCCACGTTTCTTCTTTAGCTTTGTTACATTTTGCTACTTTTCAACCACAAACGTTCTTGGGGGATTTTATGCAACAGACTAAGACAGTAGCATATAATTGTCAGATGGCTCCTAGTTTAAATACCTAAAGAAGCTTAGCATGCAACGTGTTCAGTGCCCTATACTCCAACACTCTTAAATAAAATGCAGTGCAACCAGTTGCCAAGCAAAAGAAGGGCACTATTGCTAACCTACCAAGAGATTGATGTCCACCGAGGCTGACAGGCTTAGCAAGGCTAGCATTGATCAGATAAGCTGCAAGGAGTTCAGTGGTCCCTCTGGAAGAGATGCAGAGAAATGCTGCAAGAGATACATACACTGCAAAAACGGAACTAAAAATAAGATAAATGTTCTTAAAATGAGTGTATTTGTCCTTGATTTGAGCAGGTAAATAAGACTATTTGCCAATGGAATAAGATTTTTGCACTTAAAATAGGAACAATTCATCCCCATCATCTTATTTGTGCAGGATATCTAATTATCTTATTTTAGGGGTCAAAATACTCATTCCATTGGCAGAAAATCTTATTTACCTGCTCAAATCAAGGATACATACACTAACTTTAATAACATTTTACTTATTTTTAGATCAGTTTTTGCAGTGTATCCCAAAACTGTAATTGCAGCGAAACGGTGTTTTACAAAGTTTCTAATCAGAGAGGCTGAATATCCACACAAGACTCTTTTAGATTGTTGTCCTCGCACTTTCCGACAATTTACTACGCTGAGTTGACACATCACAGAAAATACCAATGAAATACACTGAATTTTCTTTTTATAATGTGACAAAAAAAATGTAAATGTTCAAAACTGTTGTGAAGGAACTGGATGTAAAATTGTAAACCCCTGTACCGTGCAACCATCTGAAGTCAGAAAGTGTTCCCTCTTTTAGAAGGCAACACAGCTGATCCTCCCTCTTCCTGTCCTTTTCTTTTTTTAATGGCAAGCAACCAGGATTTCACAAATCCTTTTCTCCTCAGTGATTCTGTCGTCAAAATGATTCTGGAACTACAGTGTCTAAATCAGGTGAGGTGTGAGAAAGAAACAAAAAGCCAATTTTCCTCATTTTCCTAAGTAGCAAGGGGCTAATCGTCGAGGAAAGCTGAGAGATGACTCAATGGCACATTAGAAGCTCATGATCCTAAAACCTCTCTGACATGACTTGAGCCAAGCAGTGCACTGACAGGTACAAGCCAGCTTAAAGGAAAAGACAAATCCCACTTGCACAGAGACGAACGCGCGGCTTCACCTGTGGAAATGCACCATTACACGTCTGGGTTTGATAGTGGACCTTCAGCGCTTCACTAAAAACAGGAAAAAAAACGGAGTTAAACTGCACACAAGTCAGAATTGTTCTCATATATATGTATTAAATTTGCAGGAACAACCACAGTTAAGCGGTGTTGAAAGAGGCTTAAATTTGACTGCTGACAGAACTTCAACTCCGAGAGGGACTGAAGTAGAATTTTCCAAATTGTGTCTTCTTTGTATACTTTGATCGCAGTGAAGATTTAAGTGACCTCCTCCCCCGGTTGGCCGCGAAGGTTGACGGAGCCGCAGCTGTGGTCCACACTGCCTGACATGTGAATGCAGCTCTGAGCTGACAAATCAGCGACACAGCAGTCCAACTCCTCCTTCTCCTCCTCCTACCCTCACATCTCACAACATACATCTCAACCGCAGACAATTTAAAGACTGCAAGCGAAGTCACCAAGGAGTAAAAACAAAGAGACAGCTATCCGTTCATCCGGTGAAAGCTTAATGCCAGGGCACCATCTGCTCATCCGCTCGGTGGAAGTCGCTGCTTCCAGGGCAATCAAAGACAACAGTAAGATTGAGGGAGATGGGGTTTCTTTTGAGAGCTGTGAGCGGTGGCAGGAGATTTAAGTTTGGACAGAGAGCATCCAGGCAGAAGGCTACAGGCCGAGCCAAACGGTTGCAGGAAGCTACTACCTAGTGTGCGCCAGGATTTACAGTGACTGGTCCATCCACCAACCATCTGGGCTGGTTTAGATAAATCTAACTTGACAAAAACAGCAGGAACTTGCAGGAAAAGGGCAAACAAAGGCAATTTTCCCCTCTTCAAATGGCAGTTTAGGTGTGTAGTTTACATCTCAAAGGCTAGACAAATAAATCACGCTTACAAATTGTCATTGTGGAAGTGAGACAATGTGGGAGGAGGGTACAGCGGATAGAAGAACTTAAGGCGAGGGTGGAGTTCGAGTGGGTGCGCTGAGGGGAAGAGGAAACAAAGAAATGGTTGGCAACGGGAGCAAGACTTTGACTGAACATGCACATACACACACTTTCTTTGATCAGTTGCTGAGGACTTGAAGTCAGAGCTGACATCAGTGTGCAAACATCATTGTGCATCGCTCCTGAAGACAGCACCCTCATCCATCAGCCGGGATAAATGAGACGGAAGAAAGTGTATACGAAATCTTATAAAAGCTCAGTGCCTTGTCCATGTTTATAAATGACTAAATATTAAGCAGAATTATTTATTCAACTGAAGTACGGTTAAAAAAAAAAAACATTTCAGACCTTTCATGAGAGAGAGAAAAGATGATATTGCCCTGTGTTTAAACTGTGATTAAAACTGAAAGCTGAACACCTGTACAGGTAAATACAGCAGCAGATATTTAAGTGGTTAGGGAGTTTCAAACAAACTGAGCACACCTGACATTCTACATATCTGTTCAGGCTAAATTTGGATGGACGCTAAAAAAATTCCAGTTTTCAACACAATTTTTCAAGGATGAAGAGCC
Source organism: Fundulus heteroclitus (assembly GCF_011125445.2). Classification (NCBI taxonomy): domain Eukaryota; kingdom Metazoa; phylum Chordata; class Actinopteri; order Cyprinodontiformes; family Fundulidae; genus Fundulus; species Fundulus heteroclitus. The sequence continues at coordinate 28,954 of NW_023396960.1, forward strand.
ATATTTGTGCTGCGAAAGCCATTAAAAAGTATTTGGAGAGAATTACTGACTCTTTAATGAGAGTGAATAACAATGTTCTGTGTATTTCCTTTTGTTATTTTATTGTTATGTAGAATGCATTTGAATTATGTTGTTCTCAGTTTTTTAGTTAATAAATGTGATCATTATCAACTATTGTTTAGAGAAGGGACTATGGTCGAGTGTGAACAACTTTCCAATGTGGTTGTACAGTAATAAGCTCTATTTGAAATATTGTGGTGCTAGACCAAAAAGACTGCTCAGAAATATATATGGCAAGTCAATTTGAAAGCCCTGTTTAGAAAAAGCAGCTTTATTAAAATAAGATAATTTTATGTGACTGGAACATTTCTTTAATTACTATGATACCCAATAATGCTCAATAATTAAGCTTACATGATACCAGAAATTAATATTTTTTGCATCTGCTTGATAGAAAAACATGTTTTGTATAACTGTAAACAAATCCAGGCAGATATATTTAATGTGACCATCATCTTGTGTTATAGCTCTCCTTCCTTTTCTAGGCTCTGGTAGTAACTTGTTTCTCGTCACTACCACAAGGTGAATAGAACTTATACAGCTTCTTGACACAACTTTCGTGACATAACCTAAAAGGGTGTTTAAACGCTGCCAGGCTTATGGCAGCGATGCACCGAGAAATCTGCTGGTGATTATTGGCGAGCCAAGTGTTAACACGTTGTTCTGATTTGGAAATGTTGGGAACTTTTTAGAAATCTCACAGTTAAAGGAGCAATAAGGAAGATATTTACTGTGAAATCAACCTAAATCATTTTCATTTGTCACCCGGGATGGAGGTAACATTTCCTATAAACAATTGGTCCTCTCCATCAACAATGTCTAAGTCACGTGTTTCTCCTTTCAAAGCTAGAGGTATGGTCCGGATGTGAACAGTGTGTAGCCCAGGTTTACTTCCTGGTTTCTGAGCCAATTATATGAGTGTTCTCAGGGTTCTCAAAATAAAGTGCAGCATTTGGTATTTTTATTTTGGCAAAAGAAGCAGACCAGAAATACAACAGAATACAACAGCATATCCTTGTCCTGTGTAAGTAAAAATTCAGTGGAGTTCACAACAAAAACAGACCATTGAGTAAATGGCGGGTCTCTGTGAAAGGCATTGTGTTTGAGTTGTTCCAATTTTAGCTTCATTATTACTTACTTTTCCTTTAAGGTACGGGTCTACATTTTCAAGGGATTTACACAGTAATTGTTTTAAGTAATGCTAGTTTTAGAAACGCTATTCATCGTAACCATGCTAATTGTTAGTAAAAGGCACTGTGATCCATGAGCATTTTGTCTTTACATAATATAGTAAAACATTGTTTTACAGCGACTGCTATCACATTGTGTGCCTAGTCCCTTCCTGCCAAAAAAAAGGGTTGATGAACACTCACGGCAGGAAGGCTTAAAAAAATGTGACTTCTACATTTATGTCTTGTTGTATTGGGTTTTTTTAAGAGCAATAAACTAAATTTGTTACTGGATGGTCAAAGTCAACTTCTACTTGAGGAATATTTTTTTACAAAGTTAATAAACTGCAGTAGTAAAATCATTCTGTGCAAAACTCCTGAAAGAAAAAATCCAGATCAAAATCTTACAGGAATCAATAGTGAGTGTCTACATTTTACTGTGTGTTTCAATCCCAAAGCAATATAAACACATTAAGTGAAAGGTAGTTGCACCCACTTCACGCGAGACCTTGCATTGCATGTTAAATCGCTAAAAAAATGAAGTCCTTGTGTATCTCTGAGGTCATAAGTGCTCCCTCTCACCAATCCTAAAAGTGATCCTTGAGGATCACCTGCATTTTTTTAAATTCAATCACGTGTATAAAAACCTGTTCACAACTCCATGATGTGAAAGTAGTTCCTCACAACCCTTCTCCATATGTGGTTTGCCATTCAAACGACTGGCTGACTTTTCTGCCACTAAAATGTAAAACATGATGGCAAAAACAAAACCATAAACAGCTGTGAAAAAACGTCAAGAATCTAATCTCCGTCCTCCAACAGAGAGCAGGATGAGGGAGAGTGGGCGAGACTGATAACACCCGCTCATAGGTAAGAGCGGTTTGAGTCTTAAAAGGACACAACGAAGTGGGGCGAAAATGTCACTGGGGAGGAAAGCGATACTTCAAACAAGTGAGAATGCCAGTGGCGAGTTGGAAGTCTGACTTTGTGTTTATCGCTGTCTTAAGACGGAGTGAAGGGAGAGATGGAGGGAAAAGTGACCGGACTGTCAATGACGCCAGAATTTCTGACGCTCTACTTCAGAGCAGGCCTGATACTGACACATTTACCTCTTGGCCCCGTCTCTTATCAGCATGCCCAAATAAAAGAAAGATCAGATATGATGGGCAAAGGAACAGCAGAGGAAAACTTTTCTTCTTTGAATTGAAAGCAAACTTTTTGACTCTTAGACAGCGGGTGATGTGTAGAAACAACAAGAAATGACAAACCAGTCTTCTCCAAGACAAAAAGTAGAAGAAAGGTTCCAAAAAGTTTCAATAGACCGATTAGTGCATGAAAAGTTGTGAATTACCCTCCACTGTCATAGCATGTGACTGAAGTACATTTAAAAATTGTCGTGGAACCATGTAAATACCCAAATGTCACAGTAAACCAGCAGGTCTGAAATTGGAAAAAGGGGAAGCAGGGAGTAACTCGATTGACCCAGCAGCTGTATCCCAACAGTGCCACACCGCTGAGATGTGACTGCATCCTTGTGCCTTTGTGTTTGAAAAGTTTTGAGTGTCTATAGACACTTCTCACTGAACAAGAGGGAAACTCACCAGGATTCCAGTGAACTGCTTCTCCTCCATCCTTCAGGAACTTGTCAGCAAAGATCCTCTGCCTCTCTGCTGCTTTCTCACTCACTGTCTGGAATGGACTCTTCCCCCCTCTGGCTATCAGAGCTGTAGTGTCTTCTGAGGTGCCCGAGTGCCTTCACCCCGTTGCGTCGGGCTCTCTCCGTCTCGGTTTCCCCACTTTCTGGGCCGTTTGCAAGCGTTGCTTGGAGTGGCGTCGCTGCTTTGTGTTAATTCTGCCCTAATCCAGAAACTTTTCTAAGCTGTGAAAAGAACACGTGACAGGCAGAGAGGGGGGGAGGGAATAGAGGGGTAGGAGGGGTGTGGGGGGCAAGGAGACACTTTTTAGTAACTTTCCCCTTTTGGGAATATTCAGATCCATTTCATTCATGACCTGTTTCTTCTAGAACTAATCTAACAGATTCAGTAAATCAAAAATGCTTAAAAAATGTTGAAAATCTAAGTAGAGCAGATGCAAAGATTACAATAACGTTGTAGATAGATATTTGCATACTGTAGCAAAGCAGCTGGCACAACAAA